>NC_079155.1:123733008-124041359 GCF_947563725.1 Argiope bruennichi | reverse complement strand
CATTTGTTGTAATGTAAATTTTAGTTGATTACACACATATGTATAATCGACTAAAATTTACATTACAATAAATGGAAAATAATTTTTACCTGATTATACAAATATGCAATGAATAAGTCCGCTTTCTATATATTTTTTCAAGTAAAAAATAAATAAATGTATTGACAATAAATATTTAGCCCAATTAACTACAAATCATGAAATTTGTCAGCATTATCTTAAAAGATTCAGCTTGAGAAACTGTAGTTGTAGATGTTGCAATGATTATGATGACATTCCGCACTACATTTTCCATTGCTCTGTTCTTTATCATTTGAGAAAATTTATTAAACCTCAACAAAATAAACCTCAACAATTCTATCAAATAAAAAATTGGCCCTTTTGGCACATACCTAATCATCATGAGATTGTACATATGTGGAAACGGCAGGTCTTATCAAGAAAACTCTGTAGATCATTGCATTAAAGAATTCACACACAAAAAAAGACTTTTAATTTGAAGATATTCATTAAAATGTTGGGATATAATCGTAGATATTCTTCAATTTATTTATTAAAAAGTATTTAATGTAAAAAGAACAAATATGAAATATTTATAATACCATTGGAATAAATCTTATATTTTTGCCTACTTATATTTTACCAAATGCTATTGCAATAAAAATAACCATGCGGTCTGAGATAAAGAGTAGAATCAATAGAAATTGCAAAAATAAAACATGTTGCCCAGAATTATTATATACGTTACCGGAATTTATTAGCATCTGAAAGGAAAGTATTGTGTATATAACTTGATATATAATGTAATCTTATGTGTCAATCTTCAGTAGTCGGTTCAATTGATTATAGGCAAGTCAATCCTTAATAAAGTGATTTTTTTTGTTCCGCTTGAAGTCTTTCATAACGCATTCTGCTGGGTATTACATTACATCCTTTAAATTACATGCAGAAGAATGACTTTACACTACAGAATAAAACCTGAGGTAATAAAAAAAAAGGAAAATAACATTACTTTTTGGACATTTAAACAACGTCTATGAATATAAGACGATATTTCAAACTTACCTGAAAGCCTCTTTTTCCAAGTCTAAGAGAAAGTATTCTTTTGAAAACCTCCATATTCCGATACAGTTTTTCGGGTCCAAATTGTTGACAAGAAAATCAACGCATGCATTGACCAAGCCCAGAACACTGAACTGGTCAGCCGCTGGCAACAATTCTTGCACGTTATCTTCTGAAACGGGCGTCGCACCGGTGTAGGCGTACTGAATGATGATCTCTAGCATCGTGGCGGATACGTTTGGGATGACGATGAAGGTCCGCACTTGTGGGCCATCTCCACAGTTTGTGTCGACCAGTGACGTAGTGAAGACGGTTCGAAAGTAAGTGCTGCACCAGGACATGATAGATCTGTGTACACGGAACATACCTCCATCTTCAGTGCTGAGGACAGCATCACAGCCAAGGCCTAGAATCCTCAGATTGTTCAAGGCTTGTAGGACACCTTCAGCATGGCAGCTGTCTTCGAATAATAACGACGCTGTTGCACGCATTCCGAAAACGAAGGAATTTAATAGAACAAAAAAATCGGTGGGGTTGAATATTTGTTGATGGATAACTAATGATTAATTTTACCTGAAATGAAATTTTATTTCATGAATTTGAAGTAAATTGGTAAAAATAAATAAAGTTGGGGTCTCTATAAAATTTTTAATTTGTTATATCTCTCGAAAATGGAAGGTGTTGGAGGCATGCACGCGACCATTAAGGATCTGAGTTCATAAACTTTCAAATATTATAAAAATTATCAAAATCAGACGAGTAATTTAGGCAGGGAAAATGTTTATTAGGGGTGAAAATTTTCAATAATTTTAAGTACGACTGGAGTTTAACCCCCTTCTTAGCGCAATTTTCAAAAATCGGCAACTCACCAACAACGGTCTGGTGTCGTGTTTTGTTAAATGTTCCAAAACCGAGGGAGATGTCCAATCATTGCGCATAATAAAGGCGAAAAATAATAGGTTTGCCAGTCTAGAGAATACGGATCGCCAGTCTAGAGAATAAGGAATTCTTTATCGCAACCTGGCGAAGAAGGGGGTTAAACCCCGGTTCACCCAAATTTAAATATATAAATATCTGCATATTTAACCAGCGTAAGTGGTCTCCCCAAAACTTTCTCATATACTTTCTACTAAATTTGTCATGCCAGAGAATGCCTTACATGGTATTGGCTAATAACAGGCATGAAATATTTAGCTTTAGCGAGACGTTATCATTTTTACTGAATTTATCATGCCATCCTTGGCGAGTTATTTGGCAATTAATCAATGACATGCGTTAATAGTATTAAAAAAAACCCGAATTTTTGTTTTAGACAGGTTTTTTCTATCCATACGAAACACAATTTTGATGCAAATTCGCACTGGTTATCACAAATTCTCATATCGAATTTTATAGATTTAAGTCATTGCAAATAAACAACTCGCTGTTGGATTTGGCTCAAAATTTGATAAGTGTCTACACTATAGATGATAAATCTGTGTACTGTATTTTATCCATCTAACTGTGTTTGTTTTTTACAGACGTTACTTCCTCTGAACACATTTTACTCGAATTTGATAGAAATCTGCAAGTTTGACATTAAGACCGTTTGCCAAATTTCAGGCGTCTACCTCGAATCGTTTTTGAGTTATTTTTGTCCCAGACAGACTTTTTCTAAAAATGTTTTTTTTTTTTTTTTTTTTTTTGAACTCGAAGAGTGAAGATTCTTGAAATTCTCGAGTTCAAATTTTTTTGACTACTACTATACTTGCTCTTATTACGTATACGAGAAAGTTAAAAATTACTTCTAAGATTTCTTTAAGGCGAAAAGAAATTATTAATGGTTTATTCACAGTGGCAGTAAATGACACCTGTTGCTTAGAATTATTATCGATAATTCCACCTAATATATCTTATCATCGATAATAAGTTGTCAATGTGAAAACCAAAGATGCAAAGATAAATAATGTAGTCAAGTAATCGTCTGCAAGATTAATGTAAGTCTTTTGGTAATTGTCGATTGTAACGGCGACCAGAAACTGCTAAGAAAAATGTTTGCCAATTTGGCGATTTTAATCGTCAAACTATATGGCATGTTATTAGCACGTTCAAAATTTTTCATAATAAATAATAATGCATTTGAGTACATTTTTATTATTTGATGAAGTTTTTTCTTGGCTCTTTTTGGTCGCCGTTAAAACTAACAAGTACCGGTTTCTTACCAACCACTACAAAATCGTGTTAATCGGCCGAAAATTCGCTAATGGCTGTCTCCTGGATGGGTACAAGAAATAGTAACTAGCGGTTTTTAGGGTTGCAAGAAAAATTTTTATTACTGTATTTGTCGTAAAATTGTTCCCCCCCCCCCCGAAAAATTTAGGGCCTAAGTGAAGATTAGTGTGCACCAGCTGTTTGTCGCCAATATTGCAACCCATCGGATCCCTTTTATAGCAACCGTACTGCTGTTTTGTTTACTACTTTTTGAAATGGTTGAGTTGTACACAAACTAAAATTACATTATGAAAAATGTTAAATTAAAAATATTAAAAAAATATCGATTAAAGGTTTTAATTTTGTTCTTTATTATAATTAAAATTTATTAAATAAAGTTAATCTTATAATTAAAAGTTATTTTCTTCTTTCTTTTTTTTAATGTGAATACGAATAGAAAATATTTATTCTCTTGCAAATTTTAATTGTCATAAACGCTTTAAAAAAATCGTCTGCATTCTGACATTAAAAGACAGCTGCAATGGAATTCTTCGCAGTTCTCGTAATTCTTTTGTTGCTCTAACGGTTGGTTTCCTTGATAATTTGTTATGTCGGGAGTATTTCTAACCTATAGAATGGATGAAGGGTGAATTAAATATGCACATATGTATATTTTACGAGTTGATGAAGTTAGAAAAGGTTGCTTGTTTGAAATTTTGTATTGAGAATGGTTTGATATCGAACCGGCAGAATGGATGAAGGGTGAGTGGAATATATTTTTTTACGTGTTGATGAAGTTGGGAAAACTATGTATGTTTGAAATTTTGTATGGAGAATGTTACAATTGCTTATTTCTCGGTTTTTTTCTTTTCTTTTGGTTATGTACTGTTTCTGCTATCCACACAGTCTTTATGTTCAATGTGCTAGCGAAGCTACTAGGTTCCCGCTCCCGCTGCTAGGATGTTTTTTTTAAGTTAAAAAATTCTGTCCGGTGCCTTCTGCAGATGCCGAAGGTATCTGTAGAAGACACTGGGCAGTATGAAAAAAAAATACTTATCAGTAGAAAGTCCTAATTAGATGGCGAGAAATGGTAACCGTAACTATTCCGCGGAAGTATATGTTTATTTTGTCCACCATCTTTATTGGCGACTTGGCATTGTTGGCGCAGCTGAGTGCACACTAAAATTCACTTTTACCAAATTTAGATTTGCAGGAAAAAATTTATTCTTTAGTTGGGTCAAATTAGACTTTGGCGAAATTTAGAACTAAATTTAACCATGTTAGGATCTAATTGTTTACGCAAATCATTAGTCTTCAACCAATATCTGTAAAATAGCGGCAATTTCGTGTAACTATCGAAAGTGTCCTAATCTTGGTCACAGACTAATGTTCATTCTTGAAATATAGCATTCATGACTTGAATGTTGATTTAGACCGATTTAAAATTAATTTCTGATTGCCAAAATTGAACTTCTGGAGGCGATTTTTCAGTAGATTCAATTTTTTTATTGCCATCTAAAAGCTATTTGTTACCATGCATATATTCAAGATGATAGACTTTTAGCGTATTTTTGGAAAAGATTTGCATAATTTTGTATTGAATGGTGAGATGACGGACATTAATCTTAAATCTTCCCGCTGATTTTTAGACAGATTGTCGGCTATACAAAAATAAGTTACAATAGAAAAATGTGATTTTTTAAAGGCAATAAGTTTCCACATGTGGTAGTTTAATTGTAGTCTTGAGTTAATATTTCGCGAATTTTTTTTTTTCTGATTGGCACGATTTCAAAGAGATTGGCGGAAAACGCATCGTTTCATTTACTTTCATACAGGCTGTAACTGTCAGCAAACTTCTCAAATTTTAAAAATTTAGTAGCTGATGGAATTATTTAACATTAAAGTTTATTTTATTTATGAAAAACGTAAAGCTGCTCTATAAACTAATTATTAGAAGTAAAAAATTTCGCCGAATTGGATACTATTAGAATCGTTTTAATTATAGTTTGATTTTTTTAATTAATAAATCTATTTTCAAATATTAAACAAGACGGTGAGGTAGATTTAAGCTCAATTAGAAACTTACCTGTTTTTTTTATGTAGTTCTTTGAAATTCTCTTATATGAATACTCTGTTGGAAAAAAAGACAGGAAAGTGTGAAAACAAGACATGTAAACAAAGCGTTTAAATAAAATGCACGTAACATGTATTTGAAATTTTCGTGGCTTGTGCTAGAATCAATTTACTTACAACGGATTCCACTGAAGAATATACCAAAACGGATCAATTAATAATACTTATTGCGTAAAAATATAGTTACAAGAGAAGAAGAAAGTTTTAATACAATATGTTAGGAAATGCCTCTGTTAGCGCGAGTTCGCAAATTGTACAGACTAAGTCTATGGCAAAGGATACCGACGTGTTCTGATTGGGTTAAGCCTTGGCATCTTTTTGGCAATGTTTTGCCAAAAAGATGCCATACCGAAATATTTTTTTTTTATAAAAATAAATAATATATGTGAATTTATCCCCCCCCTTTTTTTATTACGGTTTACATGTAATATTAATCTGGAACACATATACAGCAGAAAAGATCAAATCTTGAAACCTAAATTCAGGATATATAAAAATTACAATTTATTAAAAATATTTTTATGTGTGTTTCTTCTTAATATTATTTGGATATAGCTAAAAAAATTAGCTACGAAATTACATATTCCGTTAAAGATTACATATTTATACGTTTTGGGTATTCAGTACTCATTTCCCCATATGTAGTTGATGGGAAAGTAACAAACGTTCAGCAACAACTTTCAATGACTGCATAAATTATCTAATAAAGGCACGAAAATCATAGAACAATAAGAATTATTTAATTGCTGCATCATATGTTGAGTAATTACTTTCATATAGTTTTTATACTTCTGTGCATAAACAACATTAGTTACTTGTATTACTAGTATTATTAGTGATATTTATTATTATGATTATTAATTAGTATTAGTAGTATTACTAGTAATATTTAGAGAAAACAATTATATTAATAAAAATTAGATCGTGTTGATATTCACTCGTATCTTCCATAAAACTAATGAAAGGTAAAATGTTTGAGCCAAATAAGCGAAAACTACACTGTTTTGAGTGCAAAACATTGCCAAAAAGATGCCAAAACTTAAACCAATCAGAGCACGTCGGTATCCTTTGCCATAGACTTAGTTTGTACAATTTGCGAACTCGCTCTATTAGCACGAAATACAAAACAGCATTGTTACAACATCCTCGAGATATTGTGTGGTTTATTGTTCAGAAAATTGAATGAAACATCGTGGAAATATCGTACGATATTTTACGATAACAGGTACTTCAATTTGAAATATCTTTAACCAGTAAGTATATATTATGGCTCATTAAAAGTATTTTACGGCAGAAACTTGGCATACAAATCTGAATGTGGCAGATTTCAGATAAGTTATCATGCCTATTGCTATTAGTTTGAAAAAAAAAATACTTGCCGAAACCATTGTCTGCTCCATATTTTACTTTTATTGTCAGTTACTTTTCTTTATCAACCAGCTAGTTCATCGGGGATATTGGTTATATTTGACTTCAATTAGATTATTCAAAGATAACTTTATATCCATGATTCTATCAAACTATCATACATTAAAGCTGCACTATTTTAATAGTCTTATATTCTGTTCATTATGTGCATGAACGTTTCTAAAGGAGAACAGTCCTATGACGTCAGAGAGCTATTAAAAATGCAAAAGATTAATTCATCTTTCTTCTAACTTTCGCGGCTTTGTATACATGACAAAACAATGAGAATTCGAATTAAGGGCAACAATGTAATTTACTGCTGGAATTAGACAAAAAAAAGTTATCCAGGAAAAATTTGCAAGATATATTTTTAAAAATTACGAAATTTTGAAACTGCGTATAAAGCATTTTATGAAACAACAATTTTGGATCACAGAAAAAAATTCAGCAAAATGTTTAATTAATTAAAATTTAAAAAAATCGTAAAGGATGTACATTTGCATCCTTTAAGGTATATATGTGCCAAATTTGGTAATTGTAGATCCAATGGTATGGCCTTAGAGACCCAAACTCAACGCATGCACAATCATCTTTATTATTGGTAGAGATAGATGCAGAGGTAAAGTAAGAACCGATAAAAGAAAAAGAAAAAATATTGTGCTAATAAGATTATCTTTTTTTTTTCAACTACACAAAAATAGGAAGTCCATTGTATTCTGAACTTCTTATAAACAGTATTCAAGATATTACACTTAATATTTTGCTGACTTTCTCATAATTTCTTTAATGTAATTTTTATCTAAAATGTTTAATGTAAATACATTTTATAGAAGAGAAAAAATTCTTTATAACTACATATTAGTAGGCTGAGCAAATTGAAAAATATTATTCTATAAATTCTGTAGGTTGTTGTAACTGAGCTATATATTGTCACGAAGATTTGAAATAACAAGGCTGTTAGGTTGAACAAGTAATCAGATTTATTCAAGCAAAGTAACTCTCAAGCGTACAGGACCGATAACTCGCCCACAACTGGTGACACTTGACTTTATATACACTCTCAGAATGTTCGAGAAACATCCAGATAGAACATTTAAAGAAAGATCTAGAATCAACTAGAAACTAGAGAAATAATAAATAACATTTTAAATTAAAATTCCAGTCTTTGGATAAAACTGACTTGGCTGGTATTCGAACCTGGGTCGTGAAGGTCTACAGTCTCGTGTCTTGCCAACCAAGCCACAGGAATTGATATCAGTAGTTCATTATGCGGCATTACTCCCCTCCAAAGAAAGACAGCTCCCCGCTGTCAATCAGGTTAAGGGCTTTTACTCTGGAACGTGTCATGGGACCCTTGTAAATTTCTTGATTTTCGGCAGGTACGACATTTTCATTTTGACTGTCCTCAATTTCAATTTGCTTGTCGGGATCATGGTATGGTTTCATTCGCAGTACATGGACAATGTCTCTTGGTCGTCTTCTTCGGGATTCAGGGTCAAAATCTTGCACCTCGTATGTTACGTCTGATAAACGGCGTAAAACCTGGTAAGGCCCAAAGTACCTCCTTAAGAGTTTCTCGGAGAGTCCAACTTTTCGGACTCGAGTATAAATCCATACGAGATCTCCAGGAGCATAAGATACCATTCGGTGTTTGGCGTTGTAACGTCGACGGTCTTTATCTTGGGCACTCAGGGTTCGCACTCGGGCTAACTGTCTTGATTCTTCAGCCCTGGCAACCATCTTAGCGACGTAATCATCATCTACATCATTGAGAGAGAATGGCAACATTGTATCTAACGTCGTTTCGGCGTCGCGTCCATGAAGTAAAAAGAAAGGCGTAAAACCAGTCGTCTCCTGTTTAGCGGTATTATAAGCAAAGGACACAAACGGTAAAATTTCGTCCCAATTTTTCTGCTCTGTATCCACATACATGGACAGCATGTCGGCGAAAGTTTTATTAAAGCGTTCTGTCAGTCCATTTGTTTGAGGGTGATACGCCGTCGTGAAACGATGATCGATATTGCACAGGTCAACAAGGGTGGAAACAAGTCTTGCTCGGAAAACGGCTCCCCGATCCGAAATAATTACTCGTGGAGCTCCATGCTTTAGAATAATTTCTTCGAGCAAGAACTTTGCTACTTCTTCGACTTCGGCGGTCGGCAAGGCTTTTGTTATGGCATATCGTGTCAAATAATCTGTGCAGACTATGATCCATTTGTTTCCCCGACCAGATTTTGGAAATCTTCCGAGGAGATCAACCCCAATGCGATGGAAAGGTGTTATAGCTGGAGGGATGGAAACTAATCGTCCAGGTGGTCGTTGAGGAATAGGTTTTCGTCTTTGGCAATCCCGACAATGCATGACATATAGGACAACATTTCGGTACATCCCTGGCCACCAAAATCTTTTGCGGATTCGGTCGTAAGTTTTTGCGAAACCAAGGTGGCCTGCCGTAGGAGCGTCATGGAAGTGTCGAAGTATGTCGACTCGTAGATGTTTCGGAATGACTGGTAGCCACTTTTGTCCAGCTGGATCAAAATTCTTTCTGTATAGAACCCCGTCAATTAATTCAAATCCTTTCTTTTCTATGGATCGGCTGTTGTTGTCAATGTTAATTTTTACAAGGTCTGGATCTTTTTTCTGTTCTATTGCAAGGTTCATACTCGTGGTAACGGCTAGGGATTTGTCTGTTGTATGAGGCTCATCTTCCCCTGGATTTCTCGAGAGAGTGTCGGCATCCCTATGCTTCTTACCGGTTTTATATTGAATGGAAAAATCATGTTCTTGAAGTCGAAGGTCCCATCTTGCAAGCCTTCCTGAAGGATCCTTTAAACTCATAAGCCAGCACAACGAATGATGGTCGGTTTTAACTGTAAAATGTTTTCCGAATATATATGGCCTAAATTTGTTGATTGCCCACACAATGGCGAGGCATTCCCGTTCGGTAGTGGAATAATTTATTTCGGCTTTTGTCAAAATTCTGGAGGCGTATGCGATTACTTTTTCAGCTTTATTCTGGATTTGCACCAAGACAGCTCCAATACCATAACCACTGGCATCCGTATGAATTTCTGTAGGGGCATTTTCGTCGTACATTCCTAATACAGGATCAGACGTAAGCGCTTTCTTCAGACTGTTAAAAGCTTTCATTTCTTCATGACCCCAATGAAACTCCGCACCACCTTTTAGCAGCATCTGCAAGGGTTCAGCGAGATAACAAAAGTTCTTGATAAATCGCCGGAAGTATGAGCAAAGGCCAAGAAAACTCCGTATATCATGTTCGTTTTTGGGGGTAGGAAAATTGCTAACGGCTTTCACTTTGTCAGGATCAGGACGAACGCCACTACTAGATACAAGATGGCCCAGTATTTTTACTTCTCTGACCGCGAAAAGACACTTCTTCGGGTTGAGTTTAAGACCAGCATCTTGAAGGCTTTTTAAAACAAGTCTTAATCGAGTGAGATGGTCATCAAAAGTTTCCGAGAACACTATTATATCGTCTAGATAACAGAGGCACATAATCCATTTGAAATGGCGCAACAAATTGTCCATCATTCTCTCGAATGTCGCGGGGGCATTACAAAGTCCGAACGGCATGACTTTAAACTCGTATAATCCTTCGGGTGTTATAAATGCCGTCTTTTCACGATCAGCCTCGTCTACTTCTATCTGCCAGTATCCAGAGCGAAGGTCCATGGAAGAAAAGAACTTGGCGCCCTTCAGACAGTCTAATGTATCATCGATACGAGGAAGAGGATACACATCTTTCTTCGTGATCGCATTGAGCTTGCGATAATCAATGCAAAAACGCCAGCTTCCATCTTTTTTCCTCACGAGTACAACGGGTGAAGACCAGGGACTTTCAGACGGCTGGACGATATCGTTATCGAGCAGCTTTTGAACTTCTTCACGAATGATGCGTCTTTCGGTCGATGAGACTCGGTAGGCTCGTTGGCTGATTGGAGTATGATCACCCGTGTGAATCCGGTGTCTCACATTCGTCCGTGCAGCTGTCTGCTTGTCAGTCTTCGTGAAGATTGCAGTAAAACGTCGTAGCAGTTTAGCTAGTTTGTTTTTCTGTTCATTGTTCAACTCTGGTGACAACATCGGTGAACAATCCATTTCGACGTTTGGTGTCTCTTGCTGTGCATCGATGTCATCTGACTTGCTAGAAATTACACATAAATGTCCCCCATCCAGTGGTTCGGCTTGGCCTATGCACATTCCTCTAGGGATTACTCTGTTCGTGGACTGCAAGTTGGCAACCCAAATTTCACTTTTCCTGTTATGGTATAAGGATACCATGGATGGCACGGCGATGTTTCTCTCAAAGAGCAGCTGCTTATTACCATCAATGACTACGTTTAGGTCTCCTTGAACATGGTATCCTGATACTGCTACTTTTGTCACAGAATGGGGTTTAAGTGTGTAGTCTTTTGTGGCATACAATTTCCATGTGTCTGGTGTGGCAACGTCTTGGCAAATGTCTTCTACGTATAGTTCACTTTGACCACAGTCGATCACGGCTTGCGAAGCTTTTAAAAAGTCCCATCCAAGGATTATTTCGTGACTACAATGCGGCACAACAATAAATTCAAACGGCAGTTCACGGCTGTTTATCCGAACACGCAGGATACATTTTCCGATCGGTCGGATGAAACTTCCATCAGCGACTTTCAGTACAAGGTTTTTGGTGTCAGAAAACAAAACCTTCTTTAACGACCGTCGATACTTATCGGAAATGATCGAAAATGAGGCTTCAGAATCGACTAGAGCACGTATAGGTTTCTTATCTGTAATGACGTCCAGTTGATTTCCCGTCATCTTGGCGCCCAATGGAGGATTTCCGTTGCATGCGGCCTCACCTCCTAGGAAGGTCGCTCCGTTCAGTTTTCCTCATTTCTGCGGCTTTGCGACTGACTGGATCGACGATACGGTGACGGTGATCTGAAACGGCGTGTAGGGGATCGGCCTCTAGATGGACTGGGTGTGGAACGGCGGATGGTATTTGGTCGGCGGTATTCTTCTTCTTCAGCGTCAGTTTCGAAGTTCTGTTGGCGGCGTCGATAATTGTCAAATACAGCTTTCCGTTCTCTGCAATAGCGCACAACATGTCCTGGACGGCCACAGTGGAAACAAACTGGTCTATTGTCGGCAGTTCTCCAAATATCAGTTTTTCTTGACTGTACGGGCAACCTCTGAGCAGGGGCTCTGGTTCGTCTGGCCACAGCTGCATAAGATGGTCTTGGTCGAGGTTCGGTTGGTTTTGCTGAAACCGGTGCCAAAGCTTTTACGACTTCGTCTTGCACCAGGTCCTCTAACGACTGGGAATATGGTTCCGAAGGTGCTTTAAGTTCGGTAACCAACCGCTGAACTTCCTCCTGCACTATTCTGCGAATGAGGGACGTCAAATCTGGCTAGTCCTCCATGGATGCTACAGGTACGACGTTTGGTAGCCTCTCAAATCTCTGTCGTTTTACTCTCTTTTGCTTCATATCCTCTATATAGTCGCACCATTTTGTGAAATCAGCTATAGTGGTGATTTCTTTCATTAAAAGGGCCTGATAAATGTCTTCGGCAATACCTTTCATTAGGTGTGACACTTTTTCGCAGTCAGACATCGATGGATTAACCTCTAGGCAGAGACCTAATACGCTCTGAATATAGGACTGCGTACTCTCCCCTGGGCGCTGGGCTCTGTATTTAAGTTGTTCTTCGGCTTTCTTGGTGTGTTTTTGACGGTCACCAAAAAGTCCTAGTAATCCATTTTTAAACGCTTCCCAAGAATTCAAGTTGTCTTCGTTGTTTTCAAACCACTGCTTAGCAGTGCCATCTAGGAAGAAATATACATTGGCGAGACACACCATGTCATCCCACTTGTTGAAATGGGCAACTCGATCATACTCCTTTAGCCATTTAAGAGGGTCCTCTCCAGGCGTTCCGGAGAATGTCGATGGGCTCCTCAGTTGTTGGGGCGTAGGAACAGTCACTACTACGGGCTTGGCTTCTACCGACATTTTTGTCCTTTTTCTGCTTTCTGGAGAGTAAAATCCAAATTCGGGTGATAATCCTCTCAATCGAAGGCTCCTCCGTAGGTTTTCGCTATCGTCCACGGTTGCAGGAATAAGTACCCGGTGCCTCCACCAAACTTGTCACGAAGATTTGAAATAACAAGGCTGTTAGGTTGAACAAGTAATCAGATTTATTCAAGCAAAGTAACTCTCAAGCGTACAGGACCGGTAACTCGCCCACAACTGGTGACACTTGACTTTATATACACTCTCAGAATGTTCGAGAAACATCCAGATAGAACATTTAAAGAAAGATCTAGAATCAACTAGAAACTAGAGAAATAATAAATAACATTTTAAATTAAAATTCCAGTCTTTGGATAAAACTGATTTGGCTGGTATTCGAACCTGGGTCGTGAAGGTCTACAGTCTCGTGTCTTGCCAACCAAGCCACAGGAATTGATATCAGTAGTTCATTATGCGGCAATATTATGAAGGACTATCAAATAAAATTACAATTGTATCAAAAATGAAGCGGAAAAAATAACTGAAATGTACTAAGATGGAAAAATGAAAATAAAATAGGACTCAATACCTTGGAACTAAATAAGGGAAAATATACTTTCATTTTGAATATACACATAAAACTATAATTACTATAAGAAATAATTACTTTCTGTTCAAAATTTATTTTTGAAAGTGTTAAGACTCTTAAGAGAATAGTTTACCTGATTTTTAAAACTGTTTGGCATTAATTTTCGTTAATTCAAAATCACATTTTCATGATATACATTTAGTGTATATTGAAAATAGACAGTATGAAGAATATCTTCTGATAAAGTAATATATATATATATATAATTAAAAACATTATAATTCATCCCATCACTTCAGACGTGATGCAAAACAAATGAAATGACATCTGAGATAACATTATATACATTAACAAGGCAAAATAGAATAAAATAATAAACATTCATAATAATTATTTCGTATATTTTAGTTTTTCAGGTCTGGCCTTTTTCATTCAGCGAAATATTAATAAATACTTAAGAAAAAAAAGTAGGAAAACAGTCATATTTAAATTAAAATAGAAAAAAAAATATATTGGTTTTCTAAACCTTAACCTAGACAAAATTTTTCCCTATGCATATACTTTAAAAAAATTAGAAATGAATTTATTTCTTAATTTAATTTATTAAAAGGGCTTCTGTGTCAAAAGATAAGCATTTTTTCTTTTTATCTTGGTAATGTCTTATGTTAATGCGACTAATAAAGAATAATGTATTATCAATTTAATTTGCTGTTTGTCTGGAATTTGTTATTTAAGCTATTGATTATTTTTTTAATACTTCCGAAGACACATTTCATTTTTTTTTATTCAGTTTCATGAAAAAACACAGACAAATGAACAGATCAGAAACTTATTCTTAATCAACGCGTCAGATCTTTATTTTTATAGTTTTGTTACCGTGATTTTTTTCATGTTTGTAAAGGGGAAATTTTGTAATTGATATTTCTCTCTTTTTTCTTTTTTGGTTTGTTGAATTTTTTTTTAGAATAGATGTTCAGAGTATTCTGGATAGCAATACATTATTTTGATATTTTAAAGATTTAATTATTCCTCATTCGATTAAATTTAATTATATTTTTATTTACAATGCTAGTACAGCTTGTAAAGTGTTTGTCCTTGATGTTACAAATATCAAAAAAATCAAGTCATAATAAATCTATAAAAATGATGAAAAAATTAATTTGGATTTTGCAAGTTTATTATTCTTTGTGGCAATGATATGGTTTGATGAATTATCGTCGGTAAAAATCAAAATAAATAATTAAAATTGAAAGCGTTTTTAAAAAATTTAAGGAATTTCAATTAATTTCCCTATTTCTTACTGCCGAAAGCGGAGAACAAACATATAAAAGACATATCAATCAGAACTTTTGTTTTAATTCAGAGAAAAGCGATCGAATAATGATCTCAAAAAATGTGAAACGGAATTGATAACGGAATTAGAATGTTTAATGCAGGGATTTTAAAACTGTAGGAGGAAAATGGCTAATATTTAAATGTTTCCTGAAATTCAATTAATGAAGTCAAAAGTGCTAAACAATTTTTGAACGATAATTGTTTGCTGTATTAGATTATTCTCAGGTGTTTTTGACATTCATTAAAAATGTTATTTCGGGAAAATACGATCCTCAATAGCACAAAATATTAAATAAAAAATATTATAGATTAAATTTTAAAATTCGGACATGAGTATTGAGACTGCGTGAGTGCTAAATTTCATGTCTGAATCCTGCAGGTTTGTCTGCTCTTTTCATAAAAGCATATGAGTGGTGCCAATGGTAATTAATTTCACAAATATGGAATTAGAAATTGCATATTACTAATAATAATGTATTATAAAATAACGATTTAAAAGGAAAACATTATAACAGAAAATTATTAGATATAAACATCGTTGAATTAAATTAATCCGTAGAATATTTTTATCTTTAATTATAAGAAGTGTTCGATATCAGTTTTAAAGAGAATCTTGTAAATGAAGTTGTCTGGAATAGCAATAATATAAATAGTTAATGACATTATTTTAATAATTTGCTAGATTTATCAATTTAACTATGGCTTTAATACAATTCAAAACATTGAAGGAATTTTTTAAAGCATGATAATGTTTTTACTTTGGCATTTAATCATCATGTGAAAATAGTTATTCTTTGAATTGAAGGTCACGTGCACTATCTGTTTAAGGTTAGAAGCTGACTAGACGTGACATAAAAGTGAGAAACAGGAGTTTTATCCTGCTTCGATGTTTCAAAAAAGGATACAAATTTCTTTTCGTTAAATTTTTAATTACGAATAATAAGACACACGGACACATTGCCATTGTTTTTCCATTGCATTGATGAAAGGGGCTCCACCTGGGTCCTAACCCTTAGTTTAAGAAGCTTCGGTATAGATTAAACATAAAGTAAAAACGTATAATACGAATCCCGTGCTTCAGGTTAATTTAAACGAATACCTTTGGGAGTCATTGTAAAGAAAGAAAACTTTTCCTAAAAGATTTAAGATCTCAAGAAGGCGCAAGTGACTGAAGCGCAATTATTGTCTCTAGGAAAAATAAAAAAAGGAAAAAAAATACTTTTATCCTACTGAAGTAAAATATGAAAGGTACTTAAACAGCAGCTAGTAAAGCCAGAAAAACTGCGATATTTTTCCACTAGGAACAGTTTTAATTTGCAACTCGGGATTAAAGAGTTCTCCACTCAAAGTTGCTCCCTGGAGACGATACAAACAAGTTGTTTTCTTTACATTGAAGCAGTTTTTAATTGAATGTCTTTTAAAAAGGTTACATTTAAGAACAGCTTATTCGCAATTCGTTTTTAAACTAGAGATAAAACCGTTTCTATGCACGAATAAAGGGAAGATATATGTTGAAACTAAGAGAAAGCTGTTGCGATTATGCAGTCTCCTAAATTACTACCCGCTTTTGTCGGATTTTTCAGAAGAATCAACGCATCTAGAAGTTCTTAAATCGCGAAACTAGTAGCTTTATTTAAAAATAATACTGTTTAATTCCTATAAGGTTGGCTTTATTATGCATTGCTGCCATAGAAACATTAAATTATTTTCTGTTATTTTTCATTTTTCTTTTTCAACATAAAAAACTATATTCTGAGAAATTTGTTTCACTGTTCTGATTTTTTACAAATGTCTTTACTGTCAGCGAATAGCAATTTTCTGCACAAATAAAGCCGAAACTAACTGATTTATATTTATCTATAAGCGATTTTTTTTAGACTTAAAAGTGCCTGCAGATAACAAATACATTGGCAAAATATTTTATATTATATGAATGAATTTTTTTAAATATTATTTTAATGTAATGGCAAAATATAGTTTGCATTTTTTAAATCAAATCATTTTTGCGTATTTTCTGAAAAGTAGGAGTGAATGTTAAATGGATAAAATTGATATTTAAAAAATAAACATCTGCTTTTTCCATTTAATTGAGACGTTAAGATAATCGAATTGTGTCGTATATGGAGGAAAATAAAATTAAATATTGCTCACCTTTGATTTTTGGCCCTTTAAAATAGTGGTTGATTTAATTTCTTCATCAGCTGACCGGAAGAACTTCACAAATAAACTTTAAAAAAATTAAAATAAAGTTGACAAATGATCTTGAATTATTACTCAACCCAATAATGTTTGAAGAAATTTGAAATTTAAATTGAATTTGTTTTATATAAATAATGAATATATATTTGTGTTATTTTTTTATAAATAATGATTTGTTTCTGTAAATGATTATTGATATTTACAAATATCAACAAACAAAATGCTCTTCTAAAAAATTTAATAATAGTTACTAAAATAGTAATTTTTAGATTTTGGAATTCATATTTCTATTTAATATTCAGGTTCATGTCGGCTTTTGGTCACAATTTCAAAAAAAAAAAATGTTCTATTGTTACATACAAAAAAAAGGGAAGCTACTATTAATAGAAAATAATATCAAAATAAGACGAATGAAATTTTTTCATTCGTCTTATTTTATTTTTTTCGAACTATTTACTCATGTTGTTGAATTTTGATCTCTTGGTTTAAAACTTAAAAAAAAATCGAGTTAGTTGTGGCAAATATTATATATATATATATATATATATATATATATATATATTGTATGGGGAGTTTTGGAACGAATACCATTAAAACTTTGTCGATTCGAAATTAAGAAAAGTATAGTCTTTAAGATTCTTTCAATTTTGAATGATAATATACAATTCAGTTTCTTAGATGTCAAAACTGGAACAGTATTTTAAGACGAAATTTAACAGAAAACAGCTTAAAACAACAACAACAACAAAAAACTAATGAATTCTTTAATAATAATCAAAACATAATCAAATCCACCCTATATAAAAGTTTTCGTTTTTTTTATCTTGTATCAGTTAATATCTGTATTGAGAGATTACATCGAAATGTGGCGACTTTATATTTGATCTAAACACATCAGAATTATTTATGGTTTTGGAATTTGATGCCTAATTCTTATTTTTTTTCTTTAAAAAATAGTTTTATTTTATGTCCACTTACTTTATAAGCTTTTAAATATTTTACAAAAGAAAATACAACAGCATTTCATTTTTCTACATTAATTTACGGCATTTAATAATATTGAAATATTTTAAGATAGTCAAGAAATATAATTATGTGTTTCCAGAAAGTCTATTCATAATCTCTGATATTATTTTTAGTTTTGTATAAATGTTTTCATGCCATTGATATAGATAAAACGACTTGACATAACCTAAAATTATTTAGCAGAAGGTTTCATAAAATAAGAAGGAGTGCTCATCGTAGTTAAATAACAGAGCAAACATTTCCATGCCATAATAGCGGGAGGAATAGATCCTTCGGCTCATGCAGAGTGATTCAAAATTCATGAAAGAAACTTGGAGCGGAGATAGGGATACGAATAATATTCACGTAGGAAACCCAACTTGCAATACATTTCTTCAATCATAAATACAGGATGTCTCAATTTAATTGAAACAAGACGTTTTGTTCCTAATTTCAGTTTTAGCGAGGATATTATAATGAAGTTTTCAACAGTAATTCATTTATTGTACAGGAATGCATGGACTCAACAGACGTAAATAAGAGATGGAAAGAAAGACACAGCGTTTAATGACGGTGTCGTTAACAAGTGCAGTGCATACAAAAACTGTCCAAAATTGTGCATCCAACATGCCTGACAGCGTCGATGGCGTACATTGCAAAAGATGCCTCAGTATTTCACATGCACGTGCAGCAGCTACTGATATCTGAGCAACGAATTGTGACAACGAGCAAGTGAACTAGAATTTCATAAACAAGATGCTTTCATAAAAATTATTCATATTCGATAAATAAGCAAATCGGGATGATCAAGTTACTGATACACCACAATACTGTTGAAAATTTCATTAAAATATTTTTGAAGTTAGAAACTAAATATCTTGTTTAAGTGAAATTGAGACACCTTGTATTCATAATTAAAGAAATGGATTGCTTTCTCGGTTTCCTATGTGGATTATTCGTATCCTTATTCCCTACCAACCTTTCAAATCTGTACCATGAATATATACAGGGTAATGCCAAAATAGGGAGTTACCCTGTATGTATACCTGTTGCGAACCTGCGTTAGAACAGAAGCGGTACAAGGTCCTGCAGCCTAGATTCTGTAGAGTACTTAAAACGATATTTCTTAGTAATGCACTTGCATGAGGTTTTAATTCGTAATTCACCATCTTCTTTTTGTAACCGCAGTTAGTCCCCAAGTGGCTCACTACATTATCATGGATTCAGTACCAATGGGCTCTTATTCGAATCTAATTCTATAAAAAATATACCATGTATTTTGGTGTAGAAAGCATTAAATTGGATGCTGAATTTTTTTTCCCAATAGAGTACTGGTAGAGTTACGTTCCTTGAGGACCAAGATTCTAAATGAGCTTTCACTCAAAAATCCTTTTCTTTTAATTTAAAATGAGACATGGAAAGTGATGAATTTTCTCATAGGAGTTAGAGTTTCCCACATGCCTCGGTAACCATGGGCTTCAAAATTTCAATGTTCATCACAAGGCTAAATTGAAGGTAAATCCGCAAACTGGCTACTCCGACCAGCCGGAAAGCACAGGAAAAACAAGAATGACTGGACCGCTGTAGCAACAATACTGGCGGGAACTGTGGTTGAGTCCTAAGGGTTATCACCAGCTATGGTACACCCTTTCCTAAGGAAGAACGTCCCGTCATTGACGGAAGGAGCCAGACCTTCAACATTTCGTGTACCCACACGAGTGGCGAGAATCAACCACCATGCCGGAAGCTTCTCATCCTCAATTATGAGGTGCCTCCCGTAGGACCGCAACACTGGATAGGCGAATGTGTTTCAAAACATTTGCAATTTCATATTTTCAAAACCCATCGATTCATTAACATAATTAATTTAAATTAAACCTTGGCAACGCGTATGCAGAAGAAAAATATCTTTTTGTACAACATCTATACCGTTTTTAAAGCACATGTTAAAATACAATTATTAAATACTGCATTGAACAATATATTTCTTTATGATACAAAAGACTTTTCTTATTCTTATCAAACAAAATAAATGAAAACTATATATATAAAAAAGGAACAACAAAACACAGGGAACAAAAGAGATCTAATTAACCTTTATTCTTCGACCTTTTAAATCTACGACAGAAGAACCCTGCCTTTCTTTCTTTTTACAACAAAGATATTCCCTTTGTCGAAACGGCAGCGTTTTTTTTTTTTCCCCAGAGCCACTTCCACAAGTTAAAAGAAGACAAAAACAATAATTTAAAAAAAAAGGAGAAAAAAAAAAGAAAGTAGAAAGCCTTTAACAGTTTGGAAATTCGCGCGAGTACGTCTGCCTAATCAGGTGTCCTAATTCTCAGAAAATGTCTGACCCGGGTCAGAATGAAAAGATTTGTTTGGAGTGTTTCCGCGACTACCGGAGTGTCTGGAATACGCCTGGAATAGCGGTGGTAAAGGGATTAGCGTCTAACGTGAGGGACTAATGCATTTTGCTTTTCCCAATCGCTTCGCTGCTTGTAAGACCAATTAGAAAAAAATAAAAGAAAAACATTCTGCTTTGCGTCACGTAGAATTTCTGCTCTTACAAGTACAGGTATCGTCAACGGTGAAGGAAATGGTTTTAATGTTTACATCCTAATTGCATCTTGGAACAAATGTGAATTTGTTCAATTGGGATTTATTTATGTTTGACAAGGAATTAAATCGAAACAATGGTTTAATCTAATTTGATTGTGACGGAGAAGTAATAAGAAACTTTCGCAAGATGAAATTGACTGTATTAGGAGGAAAGCGTATACAGCAAGCAATTGTACAATTTGCAAAAACTCATCCAACTAACGTTGTAAAATTGTTGTCTGCACATAGGAAAGAGCATTTTATTTATTTTATTTTATCTTAACCATATTTAATCCCTGTTTTTCCATTAAGAGTTATTTTATTCTTCAATTAAGAAAAATATTTTTTTCAAATATTTTTTTTCTTTTCTATACTTTATATAAATTATATTTTTTTCTCTTTGTAATGAATAATTCATATAAATGTTAAATAATCTTTTGAGAGTTAATAATGTTCAGCGTTTTTATGAAGTGACGTCACCTTCAGATGGTGCTACTAATTTATCTTTTGAATTCTTACTTTTATTTAATTAATCTCGCTCTTTTTTTATTTTCCTTTTTTTATTTTCGCAACTTTTTTATATTTTAGTTAGTGCACTCTTGTAATATGCAACTTATGTTTATTCTTTAACGACTTTTCATATACCGCACTTCTACGACTTTAAACACAATCTTAAGAGTTGTAAGTATTTTGCATAGAATCTGTAATAAATATTAGAATAGTTAGTGATTTTAAAATCAAGCTGCATTTTATTTTATTATACATACATAAATTTCCAGAATATTCCAGTAATAGTGAATTTGTGATCGAATTACTTGATATTACTTAGCTTTTACTTTCAGCTACTGCAACACAACATAAATAATCGATAGTAAGTGCAGCTTTAGTAATAAGGTATTATAATATTTCTTCTTTCCTTTTATGTCTATATATTTCTTACATTTCTATAATTCTGTAATTTTTTGTGTGCCTTTTTGTGCTTTGTTTCTGTATTGCTTTGCATTGTAACTTAATTTGTGTTGTTCATCACATTCTAATGTATCATCCTCTCTGTAGATATTATGTAAATAACTATCGTAACAGTTTGACCTCGTTCTCATTTTAAACATTAAGTCTTTTTTAAGCATAATGTTTTTAAGAAATGGAAACATCCACTCTCATTTATATTTAGGTTTCATTTCCAAATGGTCTTTAGAAGATTCTACAAATTTTGGATTTAGTCGATCTTTTTAGCTAATGTAATAGAAATTTTCTTACCTTTTCACTCACTATTCTTAGGATCGCAGCACGTTTTTGGTAGAACTTCGGTTACGTTACAAACTCTAAGCTCAGAACTCGATTTCACCAAATGGTTTACCATATTTAGGTCACAAAGGCAATCACAATTCCACTAAATTATTACCATTTACGGGAAAATTATCCAAAATTATTATTACTGGGTATTTGATCCATTCATTTGGCATGCATGTATGAAAGGGTTTCAATGCGTTAATGATCAAAGATGGGATCATTTTATAGGACATTGGTATTGAAAATTACCATTTACAGAATAATTACCACTCAATCCACGAAAGGGTCAACTACGCATAGGGGGTGATATATGTTAAATTCATCGTGGGTTAAATATCTTCTTAGCCAATGATTAGTGAAAGTTCTAAGAGTCTGGCCTCAGCCAGCGTGTATTTTATAAATGCGAAGCTGACAGAAATAAACTAAACAAAAATAAACTATTCTCTCCTGTAATTTTAGAGCCAATGGGAATAACAATTAAAATTGCCACTTTCATATACATGAATATACTTATTTATATACATAAAATATAATTTCCAACTAAATAGAAAAAAAATCTATTGTAATTTTCTAATTAGCATTTTTCTTATATTTCGAATCATTTTCGTGATGAAATTACTAATTTTCATATTTTTTCCATAAAGGTATTCCAAATGGTTTGATTGTATAATATATATTCACTTTCCTAAGTATAAGTGTATATCTACAGCAACTTCATAACTATATTTTTAAAATTATCATTATATCCGCTATGAAATTAAAATTTCTGTAAGAATTTACATTTTCTAGTCAACATAATTGCTTTATTCAAATAATGCGTTTTCGAATCTTCTCTGCAATTATTAGTGATCATTCAGATTGACAGTGTATGAACAGCTTTTCATTTTCTCCAATGAAATAGCCCTGGGTATTATATCAATAGGCACAAAAACAAATTTCATAGTTTAATTTAAATTGATTTTATTATGATGCTAGTTATTAGTATTTTGTATTTTAAAAGTAAGAATTAAAAAAAGGTACTGTAAGGTACAACTTTTTCTACATCTTTCGTTTTCGCAGACATTATGTTTATGTGACAATAAGCTGCATGATATTATTTATCGATGGCGCGGTACCTCATATGCTTTTCAAATATCAACAATATTTGCAAACTAATATTATGTTAGTATCAATAACGAAATCATCCTCGCCCTGTTGGAAAAATTAGGAAATCTCATTCCTATTGAAAATATTGGGAAATCACCCCCACCCTATTATTTTTTACTGTAGAGATATAGCTTTAACAATCTCTTAGTGTTTTCTTTTGAATTATCTAGAAAATTACCAGGTACTTTTCATTCCCACATTATAACCATTATTATTTGTTATTCTGAAGAACAATGTTTGAATGTTTTTTGTGGGGTCATTAACTTTTAGTTTTCAGTTATCACTGATTTACGTCTTTTAAGATGGTGCTTTGGAAGAGTATTACAATTTCTCAACGATTGTGTATCAAATTTTGAAACCAAATGGTGCGAATTAGGATGCACGAAATCTATACTGATTTTCCATTTTACTTTCCCGTAAACGAAGTATAAAAAAAGTACAGTAGACTCCCGATTATCCGAGGGCGGGTTATCCGCGGAGCGGATTATCCGAGCCTGCCGGACTTAAGTTTTTTTTTTTTTCTTATAAGAAAAGAGAAAATGTTTCCAAAGCAAGAAGCAAACACAAATGACTGATTTCTTCAAAAAGGTGCAGTTTTACAGTTATGCTTTTGTAATTACATAATACATTACAGTATTAAAACAGTACATATGTATTCATTTTTCTGTGCATCCTTGATGCCTCTCGTAAGTACAAAGCACTTTTCTGTTTTCATTAACAAAATGCATTTTAGGTTAGTTTTGAGTGATATACTAAAATATTAAGCGTTAGTTAAACATTTCCTGCTGTTTATTTTACGTTTTATTGTACATAAAACGATTTTTCAAAATTTTAATGACTTTTTTCTGTTTTGTTATACCCGTTTTTAGCTTTTTTCGGATTATCCGCTATTTTTGTTATCCGCGGCGGCCGCGCCACCCAATTCCGCGGATAATCGGGAGTGTACTGTATTACAATCATTTAAAAAAAAAAAAACTTTTACTCGAACTCAAACGAATCTGTGGGGTAAAGTTTATAAGTCAGATAACAGCTGCGAAACACGAGCAATTGCTTTTGTCTTGTGGTCTTGTTACTCGGTTGCGAATCACAAGGTCCCAGGTTATATCCTCGCTCATAACATCCACTACAAATCTTTACGTTTTAGACCTCTCTGAGTTCAAAATACACTTTTTTTTAAAAAAAACATCTGCTTCTCTATCTATGACACAGATATCAAAAACGCTTTGAACTATAAGAATGAAATATTGCATATGGTATTTATGTCAAATTTGTAGATTTCTGTCATATTTTGAGCACAATTTCTTTTGAGGAAGTCTGTCTGTAAAGCTGATCGAATATAAATTAACGCGATAATTATAAAACGAAGAGAGCTAAGCAGGAATAAAATTAGGTACACAACTTTAACATCTATATTGTAGATATTTGTTGGAATTTTAGCCAAATCCAAGAAGGGATTGAGCGTCTTTCGATCTGTACTTTCAGAAGCAAGTAAACGCAGTAACTCAAAAATGCAAAGATTTAAAGCTCATAAATTTCGGATGTGATTTTGTGACAGCATTTGTAATTCTGTGCCATATTTTGGTTTCAAACGGTAAGGAAAAGTAGCTCTGAAACACAAATTCACCATTATCAGAGTGTATGCGAAAAAGTTTTAGGGAGATAACTCCACCTGGAGTATATTGTATGAAGCACAAAACGCCGAATATTGTGTCAGTATAGGAGAAAGCAAAAGGAAGAATAATACATCTGCTTTCTAAAGCAAAACTTATATAATGATGAATGTTTGTGATGAATTATTTGTATCCAAGATGGCCATTTCAGATTCATAAATGACCGTTGTTGCGAAATGATAGAGCATTGGCTCTCAGTTCGAAGGTTAATAGTTTTTGCTTTATATAAATTCCGTAATGTATTTATATGACCTAGAGCACACTATATCTTTGATTTTAAAAAAAAAATCCTTGGTTTAGCATGAAAGTATAATAGAATTAGATACGAACTAAAATTCCATCATTTTGATGTCGCAACTGGTCAAAATGAAGACATCTTATCCCAACAATACTCGAAATGTGGAGTATACCAATCAAAAACAAATGTTCCAGAGTAACAAAAAGAGGTTTCAGTAGTGGAGACAAAATATATCTATCTTGTGCTTACGGAGCATATGCGGGTAAATAATAAAAAAACTACGCAGCCTCACAAGAATCACCTATTTTTTAAACGTTGTCATGAGAAAATCATGACATGCACTAATTGGATTGTTTTTGTGTATTGATTAATGATTTCATTTAGAGGTAATGAACAATATGCATAATCAAATGATTTTTTTAAAGTAGACTTCTGCAAATAATTCTTTCAAGATAAAGCTTTTTTACGACAGAAAAAGTTTTTATTTATAAACCAAAATAGCTTGGAGCCAGCTTGGAGAAAGGAGATAAAATTTTCTGAGTATTTAATTTTGATTGATAAGAGGCTAATCGAAATAATCTTTAAAATTCAGGAGAACATTTTGGAATAATTTTAAGCGACATTCGGAAAAAAAATGTGTAAAATATTTTTTTCCATGCATAATGGTTTCATTTAATAACTGTTTCATACTATTTGAGATTTTCCAATTGCTTTTTCAATGACGAAATTTTAATAAAATTAAAATGTTGATACATAATGCTTATATAAAGACAAATAATTGCAAACGAATTGTACAAAGTATGCAATTTATACCATTTTTTAATTCGCGTAATGGTATTAACATTCCATCGATTTTCAAACAAGCAACTGAAAAAGGCAGATTTGCGGGGGGGGGGGGAGTTATTGTTATATTCACACTTTTCATGAATTTTTCGTTCCACCTAAAATAAACGTGGAAAAACTGGCGGTAAAGTAAATGTATCTCTACAGTTAAAGGAATAAATTTTTATCGCATTTTCAAAATACCTGACGAAAAGAAAATCAAACCAAGTTTGAATAAAATCTATTTTTCTGCGCTATATTTTTGGTTTTGCTTTCCATATAGGTGGGCAGATATTTAATGCTTTATTTTCTATGATTTTTCAGAGCATAGAAAATTTCCCCTGTTGATGCCTTTTTCATGAATAAATTTTCGAAACACGATTCATAATCCGCAGTATATTTGATATTTCCTTTTCACACTACATCTCTATGTTCATGCTATTTGTTTTACTGCTTAAGTACCACTTTTGCAGGCGGAACTAACTTATTTATCCTGTTTTCATTGTATCCCATTATCATTCATTTAGGCCTCCCTCCTTCCACCTGTAGTGATTGCCAGAGTGCGGTTCAAAAAGCCTTATCGGCAAACTTTCTATCTCGTAAAGGTTTTCCAATTCCAGCGAAGGCCCGGATGCCGTATGCACTGTCTCAAATACCCAGGGAGATTTCGAAGTCAGAGAAAGGTCTTTTCATTTTAAAATAGTACTTTTCTCCAGAGAGATTTCGTTTAGAAGAGCGCTCTTTTGTTAAGGGTATATCCCTTGTCTTCGAAGGAAGAACTTGGCATCGATCTTTCCTGGGAATCCTCGAGAAGTTTCCTGAAAACTTCTGCACCAGTCTTCGGTCGTGTCTGTCTTTTTTCGCTCATGATATATGTAATAGGATTGAGTGGGGAATTCGTTGCTGTGTTTAAGCTCCGGAACTTTCTGTGACGGTGGTAGTAGTCGAAAATATCTATTTTAAGTTGAAATAGGAATGGAATTGATGTTTTCGGGAATTAAATATGCTTTTGATTTTTATCAAAAT
The DNA here is from genome assembly GCF_947563725.1 of Argiope bruennichi. NCBI lineage: Eukaryota > Metazoa > Arthropoda > Arachnida > Araneae > Araneidae > Argiope > Argiope bruennichi. The sequence continues at coordinate 124,014,632 of NC_079155.1, read as the reverse complement.
GAAGAAGGGAAGCTGACTAGTTACTTGTTAAATGCCGGGGGGGGGAATGAAACTTTTGTATTTATAGTCCAAACAGTGAGTTTTTTTCAACCCCCTCTTTTTGTTTCATAACAGCGTAAATTCGATGTTACACATTTTTTTGAAACTGTGTACTTGGCCAGATCCGAAGTTTTATGACGAAAGCCAATTAAAAAAAAAATCTTACACAAAGAAATTCTGAATTGTTTCACGTTGAACCCTGGAGTTTTATTTTACATTCTTTGTAGCCTCAATTTCCCAAGTGCGTATTTAAATAGAGTCAGAATAAGGAAGTAATAAAATTTAATTCGTTTTGATACCTGATTTCCAAACTGAAATGTATCTGTGAGTGCTTATCATTTCAATAAGGCTAAGTTATAATTGTTCTTATTTATGAAGATATGACAGGAAGTAATAACATACGCTGATAAATCTTAAATAAAATATATAAGCATCCATTTATATAAAATTGTCCCTTATGTTTGACATACTTTATTTAGGTTCTGAATGGAATATGCCGAGCAATTTTATCTTGGCCGTAACATAAAGCACGGATTTTCCCCTTTCTATCGTGTTGCATTATAAACCAGAGTTAGAGGCACATGCTTAATATAAGTCTGATATAAGTTTTGTATTGCGTAACTTAGAATTTGGAACAATTTTCAGGATATGAGAACAATCACAGCACGGTCTTTTATGAAATGCGTTTGTTAAATTTTTGTCTTGCTTTGAGCTGCGCGATTGCTGTGAGAGGCGAATTGTTTAGTTTTAAATCTAGGACAAATCAAACAATGTTCCATTTTCCATATTTTCACAAATCCAAAAAGATAAGGACATTTTTGTTTATCAAAATAAATTTAACATGTATTAGACCCATATATGATAGATTGCAATAACTTAGTGGAATGATATCAGCTTTAAGACGAGATAGTTTTAAATTGGAAACGATTCAACCGACAATCTGATTTATACATTGAGCATGATTAACTCCGATGTCAAAAAGCAAGCACCCTCCCATCAGAAGGATGGGGGAATTTGGAAAGAGTGGAAGATGTTGATCTATTGTTTTCGATGAACAAATATTAAAAATTGTGAGGCATGTTTCAAAACAATTATAGTGGGGTTTGTTTTCAATTAAATGGTTGTAAGATGGCTAATTATCTTTAATGCGCTTGTCTCTAGTTTACTTTTTTATATAAGCTTATTAATAGAAGTTATTTTATTAGGTTCATAAATCAAAACATTTAACTTATTCACAACATGAACTACAAAGTTTTTAAACCCGTTTACATTAAAGTAACTAAGTGTAATCATTATCTGATTGCAAGCCGCTCGAAGGCACTATGAAAAGTCTGAATGACTGGATACAGCGAACTGGTTGAATCTTAAAGACCATCACCGGTCACGGTACAGTTCCTTTCGCAGGAAGCACTTTCCCATCATGGGTTAGGGGTAGTCATTTCATTCTAATTTTGTACCACCGAATGCAAGAACCAACCTCCTCACCGAAAACTTCTCAACCTTTTATCTAAAGAGCCTACCGTGAGATCTAAGTAACAGGAAAAATAAAAAACACTTTGATAAATTTTAGATTTACCGTTAAAACTGTTACTAAATCTGTAAAATTATTATCTAAAGTCGAATCAACTACAATAAATTACATAACATAGAATATATAATTCCAAAAATTAATTTTGGAAAAATCTAATAATAAAATTTTTTTGCCGTAAGGTTTTGCAAAAAAAAAAAAAAAAAAAAGCATCTAGAAGTTTTTAGTGAATTGACTTCATATTTCATATCTGACATATTTACTTCTTTATGAAAATAAATGCCTATAATTGGCATGCAATTGAAACTCTAAGAAAACTGCTGTCTAAAGAATTGTTTCCCCACCGCGTAACTGATGAAAAACACCTAAAATCCTTCTATTGTTGAAATCAAGTGTCCCAATGCAAAAGCGACGAATGTAATGAGGTATTACAAACGTTTGAGGTTTGTTACGCACTGCTCTTTAGTATCTGCACAATTATTCCATTCTCCTGTGGGGAGGTATTGATCCGCTCATTATCTTCATTAATCACAGAGTTCCGGCGAGGGGCTGATCTTTTCTTCAGCTGCTCCAGGTGATGGCGAGGTGTTTCGACACTCAAAATAATGAGTCTCGAAAAGTCGATGACTCGCCGACATCACAACACAAATGAGCGTCTTTAATGCCAGCTTGAGTTTTCCTGTAAGCAGTTTACCGGCTTTTAATTAATAATTTTTCGTTCATTTAAGAGATTTTGGTGAGAAAGTGCATTTGTTTCTTTCCTTAATTATTTCTGAAGCCATTTCTTTTTCGAAGAGTTTAGTAATTAATGTTGGATGATTCCCCGCGCACAAAAACATCTTTTTAAAAATGTTAACATTCCTGGCTTGTTATATTGAGTACTATTGTTAAATCATAGGTTGTGTGATGCTCTAAAAGAATATGTTTTGAAATAACCACATTCCTTTATTTTCTTTTGTTTGAATTTACTTTGTCAAGAAATATTTTAAGAAATATTATTTCCCTGGGGAAAAAATTCCTGTCTGTATTAAGAAACATATTTTATAGCGAAAACAAAACGGTTCGTGGGTGCAAAATATTATTTAATAACTTCGCATACAATGACGAATCTGACTCGGATATCGAATGAGTGAATATTTAATTTTAAAACGGCAATTAAAGGAAATTATTATGTAATTTAAAATATAAATATTAATTAATATACACCGCCAACCTGCTTGCTATGCGAATTATATAATTGATACGAATGAATGTCTTGCTGCTTGTAAAAGTGTTTGGACCTAATTTGCAGTTGGATTAGCAGTTGACTAGAATTTTCATGAGATTTTACGTTCGGATAATGAATCATAATTGAATTTCTTTTCCCTCGTTTGATCCCACGGGAGGGGGGGGGTACCTCGTAATTGAGGATGAGAAGCTGCCGGCATGGTAATAGGTTCTCGCCAACCTTGTGGGTACACGAAAAGGTTAGGACCTGGCTCCTCCCATCGATGACTGGACATACTTCCTTAGGGAAGGGTTGTGCCGTGGCCGGTGATGGTCCTTAAGAGTTAACCACAGTTCCCGCTAGTGTTGCTGTTGCGGCGGTCCGGTCATGCTAGTTTTTCCGTGTGCCTTCGGGTGGGTTGGAGTAGTCAGTCTATGATTTAAACAGACGTGTGTCGAAATGATACCTTTTTCTGAATTACTTTTTGTGATCAAGTTGTCATAAGTAGTTTGATGTTACTGATTAATTGATGAATAGGCAAAAATGGAATACCATATATCGAAGTCGATCAAAGGTAATCATTTGCCGCAGACATAGAAAAGTCCACATTTCTCTGGCACAATTATACAATTTTTTTTCTATAAATTCCAAGTAATTCCAATAATATATTTACGATTTAATATTATTTTTAAATTAGTTTTTATTACAAAATAATATTCATGCTTTCATTTTTGAGAATGTTCAGTTACAAGTATAGGTGCCAAATTTTGTCGCAATCTGATATTCATCTCACATCATGGCCAAATCAATCACTTTTTTTTTAACCAAGGTCGATTGATTTTGTGCTTTTGTTAAATGATTTGAATCATAAGCGCCTATATGAGCTTAAATTTTCCTGGCCATTATCAACAAAAAGCATAAATATTAGCTGAATCTCCCTTGCCATTATCACCAAAGTGCTAGTATACTTGGAATTTTCAAAGCCATTATTATTGGCAGAGGTGTAAGAAGAGACGCAAAATGAAAATAGAGATGTCTCCAATGTTGATTATAGATATAATCAATAAGAAATTTAGTGGTGATTATGAGTAATCACTAGAAATTATACATAATCACCAATAAATTTAGCGGTGATTATGAATAATCACTGAAAATTATACATAATCACCAATAATTTTAGTGGTGATTATGAATAATCACTGGAAATAATACATAATACATTCAAGGTACAAGAAATGATCCATAAATAATTTATGGATATATTTAGAGTGCTGTCTTATTTATGTAAATAACGCTTGTACAAAGATTTTGAAATATTTTTACAAGTTTTTATTTTTTATATAAAGATCATTGAGTTTTATTAAGTAATTCTAAATTTCCGCTAGATTGGTCCAATCAAAAATTTGCGACATTAAATCATGAATGTCATTTAGAAGGACATGACCATGAGAATTTTCAGCATAAAAATCAATCCCACGTTAAAAGTATGGCGGATGAAAAGTATATTTTTCTGAAAAAGGGGCAACGTGAAGTCCATCTAACAGAGCGAAATCGTAGAAAAGGTCACAAAAGACGATACTCGTATGATTATGGGCGGGACTGAAGTCCGGCAGAACTCCACTCGAGATGGACACAAAAGGATCCCGCCATCTGCCAGATGATCTTTGTTGCACACGAAACCTGGAAGAATTTTTCCTATACTTCCTCGATCGATGCCACAAAAGGGAAAGTAATTCTGGACAAAAAAGAAGTAAGACCAGGTCTGCTCTGCCATTCGCAGCTGGTTCCCAAACAATGATATCTGGAATCGCATTTCCTTTTTGGCTACGCTAGTGGCCCGAATGGATACTTGGAAGAAGTTTTTGATGCGTTTGTTCATCTGATGGGAAAGGATACATTTTTATAATATTTGCACAAATGGTTTAGTGTTTGAGGAAAAATGCTTCCTTCTGCTTGTAAATGATAAATACAAAACAAAAATATTGTAAATTCATGAATTCATGTTGCAATGAGAGTCATATCAAGCTATATAAACAGCTAAGAATAAATTTCATATGAAAATGGTTATTTTGAAATATCAATCTTTTTCAGGTCAGATCATTATTCAGATCGTTCTCAGATTTTTAATCAATAAAATTTATATATAGTTAGAAATTTGCAATTCCAAAACACTGCTTAACTAATTTCAGCTTTTTCATAGCAACATAGTAACAACATCTGAATGTGATTCATGTATAAGAGATTAAATTGAAATTAAATACATCATTCATTTCCGAGAAGTCAGGTGGCCACAGAAGGCGGCTAATTAAGAATAATATAATATTTAAATCATGACTAAATGATATAAATTTTTAAGAAATCCATACATAATCATAATTTATGATTCATTCATAGAACAAAGATAACGTAGAATACAGAATAAAAGAGAATAGGTTTCATAAAATCGCAGAGAAAACTAGTTTAGAGCTAACTTAATATATGCGTAGACAAAGATAATCGCAAAATATAAATATAAACTTTATGTAAGAAAATAATTTAATAGTTCAGAAATATCGAAGTACATGCTCTGAAAATATCGATTTGACTGCAACCATGGATTGAGAGTCAAATTTTGCTAATATTCTAATGAATTAGAAACATTTCCTTTACTTTTTCCTGGAATATAAAATGTAGGTTGGTAAATCAAGAGAAGATTCACAGCGATTGAATTTCGAAATCAACATTGTAATCTCCCATTCAGCCTGACAAGGATTGAAAAAGATTTAAAAAGGTATTCATTTGCAAGTCTTAATTTCATTTTTGATTCATTTACTTTCTCCTATACGAAGTATACTGAAGTACAATAATCGTCAAAGAATTCGGATTCAAGTTTAAGATGAATCTCCATGTTTCAGACTTTCTTGATCAAGAGAAACACATTTTCGAAATTTTTATCTGTCTGTCTAACTGCGAAAACCAAAGGCTCTGAACTAGATGGATCAAAATTTTTTCACGGACTTAGTTTCAATTTAAAAAAAAAAATATTACAAATTTAAATTCTTTCAGAGGAAGTTTGTCTTTTTGGCTCCGAGAGATATATAGACAAAATTTAGTACACAGATTTAACATCCAAAGTGCAGATTCCTATCATATTTAGAACTAAATTCTTCAAGGGGTTGACCACCTGTCGTTCTGTAATTTCATAAGCATGAAAATATGATAATTCAAAAGTGAAATGAACTAAAAATCTGAAATTTGGAATTTGATGATAATTCAAATGTAACTTCAACTGTAATTCTATACCGAATTTGGATCAATAGCATTGATTTATTATCTCTCAAAATGTGATACTCAAAAGTACTTCATTAAAGGAAACATCATACCAAACTTTGGATAAGAGATAAAGTTGAAATTAAGCGTATTTTCGCGAATTAGCTGATTGCCAAGTACAAAATATAAACACAGAAAGTTTCAGTAAACATTAATAACACCAACACCTTAAAAAGCTAAAATTAGCAAATGTAATAAAGAAGTACTTTTGAATAAAAGGAAATTACTTTATAAAATAATACAATAAAATATAACAATTTTTTAAAATTCACTTAAAAAAACTGCTTGTAAACATAAGTAACACACTGATATTCCGAATAATTCAAAATTATGTTGGATTCTCCTTTCCGATAATGTTCTGTTTTTTTTTCCAAAATGGAATCATAGTCAAGATTACTGAATTATGGAATATTAATATCTCAAAAATATTAGGCTGAAAAAAAATCTTGAAATCCTCTTTCTGCTTGAAAGTATATTTGAATTTTAAGACTTAAAGCAATTTAAAAGGCATTAAGATATTAGAAGAGATACCTATTTCCTGAAAACAAAAATTTTATGATTGTTTTGTGAGAGGAGCGAATTGAATAAAGAAGAATGAAAATGTAAGTCATTAGACTGATTCGAAGGCAACGAGGTAGGAGAAATAATATATTTCAATAAAGCTTAATAGAAGTCGGTTTTTGCTCTTAAAAATCATAAGCAATTCATAATACTAATAATAATGCTACATAATACTTTATATCAATTGATTCTTTCGAATTCTCTTGTGCAAGTTTTGCTATTCCAGCTAAAGTTGAATTGAGAATAAAAATGAATAATATTGCGAAAACCAATGTTTTTATTCTTTGCAATTCTATAGCAATGTTTTTTATTTCTTTGGGAAAAGATTATTCGCTTTTATTTTCGTACTGGAATATTAACGATGCACAATTCATGACTTTTAAGGATAACATCTGAGCAACCAAACAAAATTCATAAGACTTTAAAAAATATGGTTATTTTTTACTTTCTCGTACACGAAGTAAAGAGAAAGTATTTATGGGAAAGTAAAGCTCGATTTCGCAAAAAAATGTGCAATCCATATTTTTAGGAATCTTCACGTTTTAGACTGAACGAAAATCTCTAGGCATACTAAATTACACATCTTTGTTACTATGTATATTTATCTGTTTATAAGAAAGATTATGCAAAATTGCTTTGAGCTAGACATTTGGTATACAATCTTCATACCAAAATGGTAGATTTATATCAAATTTGGAGCTAAATTCATTCAGTTTGTCCACCTGAATGAATTTGGCTCTAAATACAAAAGTTAACATGATAACAACAAGAAAGAAGAAAGCTAGATGAATAAAATTTAGTGCACAGATTATTTCGAATCTATAAATTATATTCGCATCTAATTTTGAGTCAAACGCAATAAAGAGTTGACCGTCTGTCGATGAGTAGACGCGATAAGTCAAAAACGCCATGACCTAAATATATTAAATTTGATATCTTATTTTGTCACTGCAATTGTAATTATGTGCCAAATTTTGGTTGAATCTGTTCCAGAAAATGCGTCTAAAACACAAATTAATTCCCGGATACTATTAACTACATGTGTTTTAGTTTGATAGTCAACAAACTCGCCAATTATCACATGATGAATTTAGTATAAATATTAAATTCACGCCAAAGGTTAATATTTCATTTTGTACGCCAATGCCATGCAAAGGGTTCTCTAGGATAAAAATACTTTTATGAGAGAGTATTTGAGAAAAATTTAGAAAGATCATTCTCAATGATTTTTTTAATAGATTATTTGCTTTCGTTTTCGTGTAGCAATATTAAAGAGGCACCATTCATTTAAGAATACAAAATGTCACTAGATTTGTTTATCTGAGCAAACAAATGAATGATTACTTTTTATTTTATTGTGTTGTTGAGCTATTTAAACTAAACTTCTTATAATTTTCATAATATTTCACTTTAAGCACGTGACAAATTTACAGGAGTTTAGATTAATTTTGCAATTATGTTAGATTGACTGTCAACATAATTATTCAAAATGTCACTAAAAGGATGAAATTCGGCATATGATTATTAAATCAAAATTGCAGATTTCTCTCAGATATCAGATAAAGAAAAACGAAGATACAAGAATATAGAAGTCTGTGCATCCCTATGTGTGGATCTAAATTGCAAGACTCAAAAATGCAAAGGCTTAATAAAATGAAATATTTATGAACTCAGCATGAATTTGTGATATAATAAAATCGATATCACTGTACTAATTATCCGCCTCACATTGGGGGGCAAGTCGTCAGTGAGAATGAGAAACTTCCGGTGTGGTCGTTGGTTTTCACCACCCTTATGGGTACAGTTAAAGGTGGGGCTCGACTGCCTCCCATTGATGACGGAACGAACTTAACAAGGGAAGAACTGTCACTTGACTGGTGATGGCTCTTAGGTCTCTACCACAGTTATCTCCAGTGTTGCTGTCGTGGCGGTCCGGTTATTCAGATTTTTCCGTGTACCTTCGGGTGGGCCTGAGTAGCCGGTTATAGGTTACTAATTATTCACAATATATTTACTTTTAGTGATGTCAGTCCTTTATATGGGAAGAACTTTGTAAGGGTATACAAAATAGTTTAGCAGGTATGATAGATTGTTTAGAGTTACTAGAATATTGTATGGCGAATTTGAGAAAATTCATTAAAAGTGAATGACGAATGTCTAAAAATACAATTAAGTTGGTACCTTGGAATGATTGTAACAAATGATGAAATAACATCTAAGCTTCTAAATTATGAATTCCTATGAACAACTTTTATAAAATTAAGCAAACTAAAGATTTTGTATGTGAAGAATAATGTTCCACATAAAAATTAAAAAGTTAATTATCTTTTAGTAGCTCCTCACATTATATAAACAGAAATTATTAAAATGTTCGTATTAAATAGCATCTTGGCATGGCTAAGACTAAAAATACTATGAAACAACTTTTTTAAATTTATCCTATTACTAGAAAATTTATGAGGAATTTTGTTTCAGATTGCGTTGAGTAAAACTTAAAAGTTAGAGTGAAGGACTTTTGTATCCTATCCCCAAAGAAAATCGTTCCTAAATATCTGACATAGTGAGTTTTTTTGGTCACTTGCCATGTATGGAGGAAACTTTTCACCATATTTTCTATATAAAAGATAGTTTTATGAAATTTATGTGATCATATCCTGTAAAATCTAAATATTTTCAAGATACTGCCGAAAAGTTGAAACAATGAGAAATTGCATTGGACATTCACATTGCATCATAACAAATATTGCATTTACATGACGATAATTTTAAGACTATCTTGAGGAAACAAAATATTCAAAAATCACTACTAGGATTCCAAAAGGAAACTGTCAAATGGAAAGAGTCACACCCATGGTACAGTCATTTCAATTATAGCCAAACGCTCTCTGATGATTTAACTAAAAGATTCAGATTCAGATTATCCATAAAAAGATTCGTTTAGAATGGAAAAAGAATATTTTAAAGATGCAGCAGATAAAACGCCAAAACTTCAATAAAAAGAGGATCAAAGAACAATAGTATAAAGTGGAAGACTTCGTTGTCATATAACAGATTGAATTTAGAATTGGTTTAAACTGCGTGCAAAATATTTCGACTCTTATTGAATGGTAGATGTAAAGATGACTTATCACTACGATGTCAGTGAAATACTTCAAGATCCAAATGCCACATCTATAGCAGCTGAACACATCAAGATGTACGAAGCAGTTACTTAGAAGACTGAACTTAAATGCATTGAAAAAAATTGCGTTTTGTTAAATGTTAGCATTACCAGACATTTTCTGTCTCATTTTTCATACACATTTCAAATCCTTTAAATGTATCTATTTCATGCTCTGATCTTTTAACTGAAGGACATATCACTGAGGTAAGTTCTATGGTTAGGACGGTTGATTGTATTATCTAATCAATCTCTAATCTATAATTACTGTAGATAATATTAAAAACACATAGTGAGCACTATAATATATATGCTGCATAAGAAATTATGAACTGACATTGTGCTTTATTTTTAAATTTAAAACTCATTTTTTCTATCTATTAATTTAGGAAAATATCTTAGTTTGTATGAAAAAATAAAAGAAATGAGCATTTTTTTAATTAGTAAAATCTTAAACATAATGTTCAAGCATTTCATTGACAATGTATAAATATCAGTCATTCTCTTCATATTAAAACCAACCCTTGGTATCAAAATTGAAAACATAGTGCATTCAGAGAAGCTCGACTTCTCAAGGTAGAATTGCATTTTCCCCCTTTCTAAATAAGAACATTTCAAAATAAAATCTTAAAAGAGGGAAAAGTGTTTACAGCGCAATTAATAAATATATAAAATAAGAAAAAACACTCGGGCTTCGAAAAGCTTTGACACAGGTGATCGTTAATATAATCTTGTGGAGCAGTTGCGCATTAGGAATGAATTTTCACGTCATCTCTTAAGATGCGCAAAAGCGATTTGTGGGAAGATGTAATTTAATTGGACGTTTTTTCTAAACTCTTTAAATTGAAGAAGAGAAGTTGAAGAGGTAAAATTTAATTAACTACTTGAACGTGGCAAAAGAATCCTGCCCCGTCACTGCTTGCTTTTCAAAAAGCTGGCTGAGCAAACTAGACAGAGCATTCATAAGGGCAGGAATGATCTGAAAGAAAGTTAAATTAAATTAGGAAAGATTTTGCTTGAATCCGATAATTTTTCTGGTTAAGTAAGTACATGCCCTTTTAAATTTTGGAAAAATTCTGGAATTTCTTTGCTTTATATAATCTTTCAATGTTCATCCTTTTCGTAATTTGCCCCGTCATTAGGCATATAGATAATAGGCACTAAGATTAATAGCTATTTAAAAAGTTATCTCTCTTCTTATATTTATTTTGTTTTTCTTCATATTAATTGTTTTATGTAGATAATACTTTTTAACTCAGTTTCCTCTTTTTTCTGAATACACTGTTCAGCATCATGATATTTATGTTTCATTTCTTTGTTTTTTTTCTTTAGTTTATTATTTCAGCATCTGCAGTTTGTTTTTTGTTTAGCATACTCTAATTATCAAAGATTCTAAAATAATAAACTGTAGCAGAACTATGTTTGCTAACTATTTCATTCCGACGTCTAGCAGTCGCATTGTGTAATATTTGTAAATACCCCACCGTTTGTACACTAAGAAAATTCGATATAACACCCCATGCCTCATTTTTTGTCCGGTGTGTCTTTCGCCACATTTTACTGTTGCAGGGGTCTGAGGTGTTATTAGTTTTGGTTCTGGAGAAATTAATCTCCAGAAAAATTCAAATTACAATTTTAAACAAATAAAAAGAGCTATCATTATCTTAAATGCATTTTTCATTACATTCCTTGAAAATAATGGTAAAAAGCTTATCATAATAAATAGGAACAAAATGTTTCTGAAGAACTATTATCAATACATTTATAAGAAATTATTTCTTTTTTTTTGTATAAAAAAACAGGAGGTCAGAAAATATCGTAAAAATATAAATCATGGATGGAAAAGCTTTAATAAATTGGAATCGTAATCATATTTGTATAATATTTTATTTTCATATAATGATTGTTTGAAATTTTTTTTCTTTTTATGTTATTCATTGCGGATTTACAAAGTAACTGTATTATTTTATATGCATCTCTCTTTTATGATTTTTATTTTGTCCTACGGAGTTTGGATTAAAAAATGATTTTCCTTTTTTATGTATTGATGAAAACATTTTTGTTTAAGTCTTATTTTATGATATTCATCATGATTTAATAAAAGACATAAACACTTAAGCTTTGTTCGGAAATAGAAAATGGTCCATTGCCTCCCTGCTCTATGTAATGTTCTATGTAATACATACATATATACATAAACATAAGTTCGGAGATGAGTAGCCGAAAAGAAGACAAATTAGGAATTCAATTTATTTTTCCACGGAAGGGATGATTTATGCATGGAAGCGTCTGTTTATATCGGGACGCAGGAGAAAAGTGTGAGAATTTTTTTTTCTTAGTGCTTTAACAATAGATTCTTATGAGGATTTCTGTGAAATTGTCAAGTTAGAAACAGGAGTCTTAAATATCTTTGGAAGTTATTCCGCAGACGTTGGGGATTTTAATCCCTTCGCTTTTAGCACGAGAATTACAAAATCAGCAATATTTTAGAGCGCTTGATAAAAATAATTAAATAAAAATACAGGATTTGGATCAGGAAATAAGAGAATATTTTAGAATAAAGTAATATAGGATAATTTTAAAACATAGGAAATTAAGTAGGATTTAAATTCGATTAAGATTACATATATATGTATATATATTCTTTTCTATTAGGATGCCAAATATTGTGTTCCAAATTGGTAATATTTTTATTCTATAGATTAATACTTAATTTCGTAACTTTACATAATACTATCCACCACTCAATATTCCTAATTATTTATTAATCAAATATATGGTTGCTAAACAAAACCTTAAACTCCTGAAATTTTAATCGAAACCTCGAAATAAATTGGGATTTTAATTACATTTATAAATATTTTTAACTTTTAAAAAATGTCTAGGGTGTTTTTCTCACATTTCCATTTAATCTCGATCAATTTATAATACTGTTAAGCTTAAATAAATAAAAAAAAAACCATTCACTCCTTGCTCTTCCCAAGGTTTTCAAAACCATGTTTACAAAGATTTGTTTATTTTACTTTATACTTATATTTAAAAATTATTTATCATTTTAGATTCTAATACTTTTTATGATTCATGATTTTAATAAAAATATTTTTTCTTTAATTGAATTCTGGATTGCATCAGCTACTAAAACTTTGTTTTTAAATGAATTAATATATTAAGTGATAATTAAAAGCTCTAAACATTAAAATAATCTAGCTCTAATTAAATCATTAAATAATTTTATTGTGAAATACAATAAAAATTAAATTTCAAAATTCTAGTACATCAAAAGGAAAGAGAAATAGAAAACATTCTAAACTCATTAACATGAAACAAGTAAAGTTAAATGAAAGTGCTTAAAAATTTGTTTTCGTTTTTATTCGAAATTTGTTTTGATCAGTCGTATAAATTAAAATTCCTATAATTTCCTGAATAGCAGTATGTATTTTAAGATAAGACATTTGCTCCTGACTTATAAAAATAGCAGAATGATAGATTTGATCGTGCAGAAGCGAAGCCAGGAAAATTGATTAAAAATATAGCTATGTCAAACAACAAATATTTTTCAGCTGCATATATAAAGTGTCTGAACAAATTTCTTCAATTCACTGCGAACTAGCGTTTTTCAAGCGCATTCTAAGTATAAAATCACTCTGCAAAAGTTTTCTAAATTATTCTTAAGGTTCCATTTTAGATCACATTTATTTATAATCATACCTTTTTATATCATGGTTTTATCAAATGTATTATCCACTTTTCTATTCAACTTCTCATCCTAAGATCTGGGCTATAAACAAAGTAGAAATGGTGCAATCACTCCGAAATTTTCTCGTGTATTCCTTAATAAATATGTTATTGTCGTCTTCCTTGCCTAAAAATTGTTAATATTGAATAAGTTCATGGGCATCAAGAAAGCTCAGATTTTTATTTTCAGTGTCTTACTTTTCATTTATGTCATTACAATAGTTTGAAGCTTTGTAATGTCATAAAGAAAATCGACTTTGTGTTTGGACACTTTTTGTCAACAAACTAAACCAAAATTTACAAACTACAACTGTAATCACAAAATCACGTACCATATTTCATTTATTTAAGTTGTTGCTTTTTTGATTTACCGAATTTACGCGCATATGCATGTTGTCCGACAAAGAGTAAACCTTTAACATATTTCGTTCAAAATATGCCATATAGTTAAAAGTTTAGTACCAAGAACACATATTAAATTTCATTTTATTCATTGCTTTTGATTATGGATTCTGCATACAAGCAGGCCAACAGATAATCCACGCTTTTGCCGCTTTAGTTCCAAATATGTTGTGTTCCCACAATTTAGATGCCAAAACAGAGTACGAAATTTTATTTATACATTTATTTCCATTTTATAATGAACATTCTTGCTTGAACAGGAATGCACTTCTTAGAATGGATTTCGCTCAAAATTTGGCAGAAATGTGCAAATTTGGTGTAAAGACCATATCCGTCTGACGCAAAGCAATTTTAAGCTATCCTTATTACAGACATAAAGACATAAATTCAAATGTTTATGTTTCTTGCTCAGAGAGGTATGAAATTATTTTATTCAAAAACACGAAATCGAATTTTTTGATGTGTGCACTCATTTCTCATTCTATATTTTATGTATGTGAAAGTAAGAATCATAAAAAACGGTTTTATTCATCAACAAAACTAAGAATAATAATGAAAAAAAAGTCGAAACGATCAAAACATTATTGATAAAAAAGAAAGTTTTATTGGTCTTAATGCACTAAAAGAACAGTCTGTAGAAAAATAAAGACAGAATGAAAAAAAGAAAGTAAAAATATATTTTTCCTATTTTCTTCAAACCAGAAAAAGAATCTATCTTAATTCTGAAAAAAAATTAAGTAGTAATCAGATTACTACTATACCAGTTTAATTTTTCAAAATACATTTTTGTGAAATAATTTTCGTTTCCTTCTGAAAACAAGTTAAAAATTTTTTCGAGTTTTATTTTAAAAGATTTACGATGAGCTGTACTACTTTCAAGCTTTACTTCGCCGAACATCCCTTCCTCTTATTTTTTTTTTCAGAATAAAATTTACTGCGTTTTAATGGAGATTAATTTTAAGTCATAACTTAAAAACAAGTGTTCGGAATGTAAAAGAAACTTTCAGAACAAAGTAAATTTTAAAAATATATGCATAGGAAGAAAGCCGAATTTCGATTTTTTCTGAGTGAAAGAAAAGAGTGAATATAAATGAATTCGAAAAGCGGACACGCACATTTCAAGACATAAAAAATGGAAATTATTAGCAGAAGTTTGAAAACGAATCTTTTAATGAAATTTTTTGAATATAATTTTAATAATATATATCTAAACATGATTATTCGTTTTCATCCGGAAATAAAATATCTGAGTGGAATAGCTTAACGATTTTGATGGCTTTTAAAATAGTTAATAACTAGTTAATAGTTAACTAATATGACTCACTGTGCTAATTGTGTTGTTAATTTATATATTGGCTATATCTCTAAATTTATTGAAACCAAAACCTTACTAAAAGTAATAAAATGCTTTTAAAAAATGTTTTGATTAAATATATTTAAAATTTACCTGAATTTTTTAAATACTATTTTAGCTATTATACGTAAACATCCTTTATTTCTTTTATTTTTACTTTCCTGTTTATAAAATATAGCAAAAGTACTGTAATCGTCAAAAAATTCGAAAAAATAATTTGATGAATATCCAAATTTTAGATTTCTCCGAGGTGGAAAACATATTTTTTAGAAATGTATGTCTGTGTTTCTGTGACAAATATAACTGAAAAATACTTTGAGTAGACGGATTGAATTTAGTACATGTTTCTTAAACTAAATCTTTAGATTTCCATCAAGAAGGCCGCGGTGGCCTGATGGTAAGGTCTCGGCTTGTGAGCCGTAGGGTTTCAAGTTCGTGACCCGATTCCACCGAAGAACCGTCGTGTAAGGGGGTCTGTTGCACGTTAAATCTGTCAGACCAAACGTCCTCCCGCTGGTGTGGTGCGGTGTAGAGAGGGGGGTGCCTGCTCAGATGTCGTCCTCGTCATCTGACCGCGGTTCAAAATGACGAGGTCCGTCCCAAAATAGCCCTAGTGCTGCTTTACAACGGGACGTTAATATAACTAAACTAAACTAGACTTCCATCAAATTTGGAACAAAATCCGTTCAGAGGAAATCTGTATGTCGATTGCTCGAATATAAATTAACGCGATAACTACAAAACGAAGGAAACTAGATGGATAAAACTTGGCACACTGATTTAACACTTATAGTTTGATAAGTGTAGATTTAACATCTACTTTTGTCAATTTTAGAGCCAAATCAAACAAGGTTTTGTCAATCTGTCGATCCGTACTTCCAGAAATATGAAAATGCAATAATTCAAAAATGCAATGACTTAAAGATATCGAATTTGGTATATAATTAGTTTTGTGTCAAATTTTTGTTTCAGTTGGTTAGGAAAAACGCTTCTAAAACATACATTCAGTTTTCAGATAATACTTTCCGCAATCTAGGATAATTCACCAAAAAATTCTCCAAGAATCACATGTTAGATACAGTATTCTCTCCAAAGGTTAATATTTCGTAACTTTTGTAAGGCTAAGCAAGGCATTCTATGGGATAACACCTTTAATTAGAGAGTATGGGAGAAAGTTTTGTGGAGACTACTCCAGCTGGTTTTAAGGTAAATAATATTAGCGAATTTATTATAAAAATGTTATGCATCAAGCCAATGAATCATCATCATCAATAATCAATCTTCATTAATCAATGAATTTTATATTTTTTGAGTTATTTTTGAATGATTAATTAAATGAATTTAAATAATAATTTAATCAGTTAATTTTGTGAAACTTCGGTATTTTCAGAGTAACAAGAATTTGTTTTGACAATGTGGCATAAATATATTTTGGTTTTGGAAACCAAATAATATCAACACAAATAATTGGGTTTATGTTTTTAATTGAGAGGAAAGAAGAAAATATTAAAGTGAAAATGTCATTTTTGAGTTAGAATTCTTGTAGAGAACTTTTTATAATATATGATATTAGTTATTAAACTACATTTTCACACTCTTTTTATAATTCATATACATCAAATCTTTCGATTACTTGCAAGTATTACAAGAATGAATGGTTTAATACTTAGTATTTAAGTATTTATAGTACTTTATTTAAATAAGTAAACTTCAATTTCCTTTAAAGAAATTAAGCTTCTTGGACATAAAGAAACTATTAAATATAATGATTATTTTCATGAAGGATTCCTTAGCTGTGCTTTTTTATATTCATAAGATATTTATGATATAATATTTGTAGTGTCTTTTTTATTATATACATTAAATGAAACCTAAAATAATCCTAAACAACAACAATAATAATGTCTTTTTATTGGATGAATTAAATGAAATTCCTTCAACTACTTAGAAATGAATGTACTAAAATAATTTTTAGTTGAAATTTGTGTTTGCTATAAAAATGGCTTCTACATCTTGTTTGTAGATTGTGAAACATTTCTTTTACATTAAATATATTATTAAACGAATTCTACAACTAGGAATCAAGAAAATGTTTGGTTTATCTAGATAATCTTCCCTTTAAAAGAGGGAAGTTGATGCATAACAAAGAAAGCCCTCGTCTTCATTTACGGGACAATAATGTATTCGGTGCTGGTTATACAATTATATTTGAATGGCTCACAATGGATTCATAGTGGCACTATTTGTTGCTTTCCAATCAATCAGCTTACCGTATATTTTACGGTAACATTTATTATGTGCATTTACATTTATGCTTCCTTTTCCCACTGTAGGGAACGTTTTATTTAGCCCCTTGAGAGATGGATAATATGGGCACCCTATTGCCACAATATATTGTAAGACATCCCCACGATATAGTTCAGCATTCTGAATCCCGGTCAATATCGTGTAGATATCAAAACAATATTGTTTGGCATTTTGTGCTAATAGGGTTGTTAACAAAACTCACCATAGAGCTGCGTAAGTGACAACAACGACCGACTCTAATCATCTCAATCTCAGTGCTTACATATGTGATATCGAAATCTATCCGTTGAGAGTCTATCTACTCCTGAGGAAAATGGCCACCCTTAAGCCCAAACTGAAGAGAGTGACTATTTAGCTTGATCATCAACATATTTGCCATTCATGTAGCTAGTTTTGAGCTGAATATACTCAGTGGACGACATTGTCCCACATTAACGATGAGTTATTGTGGTGGTCATTGCGGAATGTTTTCTGCAATTTGGATGCTGAAAACATACAAAAGAGTAACAGCTTTTCATGAATATTGCTTGCTTGCCATAGGCATAGAAGAGAGAGAAAATGACTCGAAATGGAAAGGAGAGTAAAACTAAAATAAAAAATAACCCTGGTAATCAGGGAAGAATCATCATATCCATAAAGAAGGTGAGAGCCTGGGGGCGTTCAGAGGTTGGATACTATCTGCAAATTGCATCCATCATCTATAAGGCGATCATATATTTCGATTCACGAATTGTTTAAAATAATGTACAAATCTGGCAAATTATTACTTCTTAAGTAGTAGATGCTCAGTAAGAAAATAATTTCAAATTTTGTATTAGATTTTTAATTAAAATTTTTTTTCAATTGATTATTCGTTTTTAAGTAATTATTCAATTGATTTTAATTAATTATTCAATTTAAAAAAATAAAATCAATATTTTTTTTTCGATAATTTCCTAATATATTTTTTTCAGAAAAAATGTTTTCTCAAAAATTTTTAAATTCATAAAATAATTAAGTTTTTTAGAGATGTAAATTTTATTTCCACTTAATATTCTTTTCCAACTTCAATATTTATTTCAAAATATTTTTTTATTTTATAAAAATATTTTTCAATTGGGAAGTTACTACATTTTTAACCATATGCGTTGAAACGATAATAATATCACCCTTTTGTGTATATGATAAGGTTGCTATAATTAAAGAAATTTAATTTTAAAATAAAATAATTTAAGAAGTATTTAAAATAATTAAATTGTCGAAAACATTTTAAAGACAGACGAGTCAGATCTGAAACGCGGATTTCTACGATGTTTTATAATAGAGGCTTAAATTTTATTTAATTTGTTTTCTTTAATGGGTTGACATTCATATCGTAAATGAAGTTTATAAGAAACTCATAAAGAAATATTGGCAACATAGAAAAAAGACATTAATCATAATAATAAAATTTTTCTACTTCAGAAATTGACAATTAAAAAAACTTTTCCATTATTTTAAAATTTAAATTGAAACGATCAAACTAAAATATAAAAAAGAAAACAAATCTTTAAACTGAATATTTTGAAAATTAATTATAAACTATATAAATAAATTTGAAATAATTTGCGTCTCCTGCACCACATGGAGAAATTTGATTTCTCTTTTTTACTTGTAAACAGTAAATAAACATTTTTTTCTACCTCATATTGTGGTAGAGTGAATTTTTTTCTCTTCTTATAATGTAGAAGAACTTCCCCAGAATCAGAAGTCATTTATGAGTTATTATAATTGTGCAAGTTTTCAGATTCCAAAGTTTCCAGTCTAAGTATATCTCAGTGTTCTTCCACTTTGCTTTGTGGGAAATTAATATTGTATAAGAGTTTATTAATATTATTAATATTGATATAGAGTTTCTGTTTCAGAATCTTAGTACTCTATACAGGTGCATTAAGATTAAGAACTTATCTTAGAAATATGAAATGTGATGAATTGAACTTGTGATAAAAGATGATGTGAACTTAAAGAATTTACGATTTGTTCAAAAATATATCTAAAGTTCTCGATCCATCGAAGTGCTTTTCAAATATAATAAAATGATAAGCCAATTAAAATGGAAATTACGGGATTCATATTATTATAATCGGCATTCATAATTGCATATTTCCCCAATCTTTGCAAAACCCTCCACATTGACAGAAGTAGACTATAACTATTTACACTAGATTGTTATATAAATCTTGTGTAAAAGTCATATATGAAATGTCATTCTTCTAACTGAAATCGTTTATGAGTTATCTTGCCCATACGCGTAATTCGAAAAATATGTTTTCCGATCTGAGAGAAGACTGAAACATGATTTGTCAGAATTTCGAGTTTTAATAATTATAATACTCTCTCTTTGTATACAAGACAGTAAATGCAGATAAAAAAAAAAGGATAACATTAAAGTTTTGTAATTTTCGAACAAAAAACCACAGAAGTGCGAAAAATATTCTTATTGACAATGATTGTCAGATGATAAATTGAGGGCGAAAATTCCTTTTAAGTGCAAGAAAATCCATATCCCTTTCAGAATCTTTTCCGGAATTTGTACCTTCCATTTCAATTAGCCTTCAAATTAATCTTTTGTTGAGTTCTTAGTTCTTATATTGGATGCTGATACTGTATTATTGATACACCTTGATCTGATTTTCGCTATACTTCGAAAAATTGTATAACATCAATTTTATTATATTTCTATACATTTAATTTTCCTGAAAATAAATGTAAAGCAATATTTAAAATAAAACATATGAGAATATTGTTAAAATGGAATAATATATATATATATATATATATATATATATATATATATATATATATATATATATATATACACACACAAACAATGATGTCTTATACAAATAAAACTGAATTCAGAACAGGCCTTAAACATAAATTCAACAAAATAAAAATAATCAATCATTGTTTTTTTAGCTCCTAGATTTTATTTAAACTAGATTATAAAGATACTAAATTATTTTTGAAGTAAGTTTTTTTATAAGTTTTCTATAAGATTTTTAAAAGTCTATTTTTATAAAATGTGTCTTAGGTAAAAAATTAATTGCTGACTACAACAAAAGATGATTTTTTAAAAATTCAGATCAAAAAAGCTCTTCCCCAGGTGAGGTTCGAACTCACAGCCTCGGCATTACTTGCAGGCACTGCCATATAAGTACCGCGAGCTAACCGATTGCGCCACTGGGGACGTTTCGTTGGTAGTTTATAAGATTAAAAGTGGAAATATTCTTTTCCAGTGTGAGAATATTGACTATTGAAGTGATTCGTTAAAGAAAAGAAAATAGAATTTACACAGATTTTCCGAATGTTATCTAAAACGATTCTGTTGGTAAAGCGAATGCTCATGGCGCTGAACAAATTAAATTTAAAACTCTAGATCTAAGTGTTTATTGATTATTTCTAAATCTCAATACGAAGTGTGTCCGGAAGTATTTATAAGTTGCTGACTGCTTTTAGAAAATACTGGATTTAATATAAAATTAAATATGGAATTTATCCATCATTAGTTGTTAAACGTAAATTAAAAATAACAAAAGCATCTTTAATCCAAAAAACAGCAAACTTTTAATAAAAACTGTTGCATTAAATCTTCAGAAATTGATTTAATTTGTCTGTGAATGCACAGGTGCAGGACTGAGGTTCGAACTCGCAACGTTAGGGTTCATAGCCGAGTAACATGACCACTAGACAAAAGTGTACACTCCTCTTCGGAACTTGTTATCTGGCTTGTGATGTTACCACCACACACGTTAATCTACAACATTACTAAGTTTCTTGGAAACTCTTTAAAGTATTTTCCGATTTTGTATATTTGATATTAGAATTAAAAATTCTGAATGGATCCTTTTTGATCGGTTATGGTTATGATTATCATCCGAGCAGTGGTTCCTTTGAAGCCCAGTAATTTGATTGTCTCCCATTATTTTATTTCAATTATTACTGGAAAGGAGAAGTAATTGTTTTGCATTACTCATATTTAAACTTGCTCGAGGCTTCGTTGAATTGAATGGGCCGTCCTTGAGTTTTCATTAATACCAAGAATCTAACTATTATCGGAAGAAAGTTCAGTTAAGAATATGAGCAAATTTAATCCCAAAGTGTATAGAGGGTATTAATGAAAGGTTCATCTAGTAGGAATCTAAGTGTAAATTTGTATTATTTTTAAAATCATAGGTAATATCTCTAAATATTTATTGAATATGAAAGTAAGTCATGTGGTTCTGTAGTATGAAGTTTTCTAAAAAAATCATTGAATAGATGATAGAACAACTAAAAATTTTAAATTTAGATAGTAAATTCCTTGATTGAGCATCCAAGTGGTATATAATTTCATATTATGCATTTGCAAATACATAGAAGTAATAACTGTATCCTGTGTGAGTAGAAAATCTATAAAACTAAAGAAAAATGGCTGATGTACACAATTTGTATCATACTCTGCATGAAAATCCAGGGTAAAAAGAAAATATATAAAGAATGGCTAAAAAAACTTTGTATATATAAAAGATGGCTAGGAAAAATAATAAAAGAAAACTCTTAAATTTGACCAATAAACAATTTTTTTAGGTCTTATATAATTGGTTTGAATGACCCTTCTGAAATTTGCAATTGTGCAAAATCACTCGGAAATAGAATCCTTTACTCATTAAAGATTTTCAAAAGTAGAGGTTATATAATATTATGTTTCATATTTCATTTTTTCCTTATTTATTCCGTTGCATATTGCTTTTAATTCTTATAATCTAGAATAGAGTTTCACGAATTTTGTAGGAGATATTAGAATTAAAAAGTGTATCTATCAACACTAAATTTGAATTCATTTCTTTCGTCAGAATGAACCACTTTTAAATTGTTTTACTTCTCTATATCGGACTAAAAAAATTGTAGATTCCTGAGAGTTAGTAGCTCTCATTAGTTTTAATTAATCTGGCATGTTTTACTTTATGATATAACTTTATTTTTTCTGTATTTGAACTGAATTTTTACTTTTGTTTGCTTATAATTTTGAATGACATCATAATGGCATATATATATATATATATATATATATATATATATATATATATATATATATATATAATTGTGATTTCTTTTTATTCAATAGGTACTTTATTTAATTGTGAAATATTCATTATCGCAGGAGAGATGTAATTGTTTGTGCAATAAAAAAAGTTGCTAACCTGCGTGACTTTGGCGAACAATAGTTAAAAATATTAATATTAATGTCTTTAAAAAGCCTGAAAGTGATTTATTAAGATAGGAAAATTTCACAATCACCTCTGGTGTAGTTTGAAGTAACCATAATGGAATATATCTGCTTAATAATAAAAAGTCTCCAAATGTCTATTGAAATCGTCAAAAAATCCGAAGTGGAGATTCTCACGTATCTCCATATTTCAGACCTCCCTGTGTCCAAAACGCACATTTTTACCGATATGTCTATCGGTCTGGTTGTTTGTGATTATTCAAAACTGCTGGGATTTATACAGCTGAAATTTGATGTTAAGAATAATGACCGTTGAAATGTAATTACGTAAATGATTTAACTCATAAACGCCATGACTTAAAGAAATTCAGTATGCTATCTGATAACTACGAATGCAGTTTTGTGTCAAATTCTAGCTTCAATTGGGCAACACAAAGGGTACCAAAATACGTATTTACGATCAAATTTCAGTAAAAATGCTATATTCACTCCAAAGATCTGTATTCTTAACTATCGTTCACCAATACCATTCAAGAAATTCGCTGTTTTCCCAAGGCTTACCATTTTATATGGAGGAAGGGAATAAGAATTTTATTGGAGAATGATTAGGCGAGAAAGTTTTTGGGAGACCACTGGTTTATTATGTGATCACCGATTTATTATGTGATCTTACAAAATGCATTCATTTTCTTTCTTTCACCTCTCTTAAGTTATAACGAAATAAATGAAGAAAAAAATGCAAGCCTTTAGTAAAGTTGGAAAAAAAAATTCAGATAATTGCACAAACAATATGCAAATCACAACAAAAAAACGTTAAATATGGATTGCAGTTAAAGAAGAATCTCAAGGTAAGAGAAAAGAGTGAAAAGAATAGAGTATATTTTCTTTTTATTATTTTTAAAGAGGCCAAAAAAAGTATACCATAATCTTAGAGATAAATCATAATTAGATTATTATAACACCTGCTAAATATTTCAAACAGCATCTTCCTGACAGCAATAAAAATGAATTCAATTTCTGTTTTTAAAAATTTAGGTTGGGCTGCATCGTATTTTTTCCTAAGAATTTTTTTTACTGAAAGTCACGTCATTTTAATAAAGGCTCATTTTTAATCCGAACTTAAAAATAAAGATTGGAAATTTGAAAAAAAAAGTCCGAAGAAATAAAAAAAATTAAGTTACAAAACAAAATTTTTTGGAAATTTTTTTAAAAAAAGCAACTGTATTTCGATTTTTTTTCATTTTTTAATAAAAGAATACTTGATTGTTTATAAATCTGAAACATTCAAATACAAATTCAGAAAAAAGGAAATATTTCAGAATTTATTCTTTGCGAAAAACATTTATATTGTTAGAAAAATAATCATTTTTCATGTTTTCGCAAAAGAATGAATAGCCATATTACTCTATAAAGACGTGTTGTTAAAGGATTTGATCGTCTCTAGAAATACTTTAAATAAGTCTCTGAAATAATACAATATATCTAGCATTAGCTATATTTTAAATTTTTTAATAAATAAAAACTTAAAAATAAGATGTTTTTTAAAAAATGCTATAAGTAAAAAAAAAAAAAAAACATATGAGTATGAGTAATAAACATCTTACCTCAAACTAAAATTGATTAATCTTATGAAATCTGTAAATTAAGCATTTTAATAATCTTTTTTTTTAATTTTAAGCAGATAATTTTGAAGAACA
Source organism: Argiope bruennichi (assembly GCF_947563725.1). NCBI lineage: Eukaryota > Metazoa > Arthropoda > Arachnida > Araneae > Araneidae > Argiope > Argiope bruennichi. The sequence continues at coordinate 123,990,106 of NC_079155.1, read as the reverse complement.
TATTTTTCATTCATTTCTGTTCCATAGCCTTTAATTTAAGGATGCGAGGTACAAACGGAATTCATACATACGCATCTAAATACAGGGTTAGCAAGAAATAAATTACCTTCTTCAAAGGGCTTTAAAATGCGTTCTATTGATCCAAATGAGACAAAATTTGAACTATAGATTATTGAGATAATGCGCTTTCCATTTATTAAATTAAAAAAAAAAAATACAAAAATTCACCGTTAGGTTGTAAAACACATAAAATCCTTTAATATGGTTTATTATTGTTAAATAAAGTAAAATTAAAATTTCTCAATATGTCCTCCTCCCTTTTCAACAATATGTTCTAATCGGAGAACCATATTTTCTATAGATGACCCGAGTGAGTCTGCCGGAATATTAAGACTATTGCGGCGCCGAATGTTGTCCATCCGATCTGGTAGATATGATGGTCTTTAATGGTAGATGTTGTTCTTCAAATTGTCCCACAACCAAAAGTCGTAAGGGGTGATGTCCGGTGAGAGAGGAGGGCATGCTATTGGGAAATGACGGTTGATAACTCGTGCTTCTGTGAAATGCTGTATTAAAAATCGCTTTACACGACGATCAATATGAGGTGGTGCACCATCCTGCATGAAAATGATGTCTTGAAGGCATCCACGCTGTAGAAGGGTTACAAAATCCCTCAGCAATTTATGGTACCGTTGTCCTGTGATGGAACAGATTTGGATTCCATTTGAAGCTATCTCTTTAAAGAAAAACGGTCCAATGATAAAGGTAACTGTAAACCCACACCATGCTGTCTCTTTTTCAGGATGCAAGGGTTGTTCGTGGATAACGTGAGGGTGTTCCTCTGCCCAAATTCGATAGTTGTGGCTGTTCACTTGTTCATTGAGGCAAAAGTGGGCCTAATCACACCACATAATGTTTCATGGCCAAGTTGTGTCAAGTACCATTTGAGCAAGGAAATGAAATACAAAAGTTTTACTGACATCTGAGTCCCCGTCCTGCAGATTTGATTTTGTATGGATAAAAATGTAAAATCTGCCTTACGATTTTTGGTACAGTTGAATACGGCATATCCAGAACACGGGAAACAATTGGCAAACTCACACTATTATGCGGCGACTGACGGCTGGCATCAACGAGCGTGGTCGCAACATTTTCGACGGTAGAAGACGGGATTTTTTTCGCCCTCTACCTGGAAGAATGCCCAGTTTTTTTTCAAATTTCTGCATCATCTTACGTAGGGCACCTGGAGATATTGGACCTCTTCGTACCTGCTTCATACGGCGAAATTCCTTTAGAGCAACGGAGTTTTGTTGGTTCTGGTGGAACAATTTCACCTGTAGCGCTTTTTCTTGCAACGCAGGCAAGAGGAACAGAGAAGAAACTAATGTTTGTTCAGTATCCGCCTTCTTTTCTTCCAAAGAAAAATGGTAATAGACATGCGCTGTAATGCAAATTATGTTTCACATTTTCATTTTATCCAAACAAATGCCATTTGTGTTACAGTGCCATTTATTGGTGAATTTTTGTATTAATTTTTTTAAATTAATAAATGTAAAGCTCATCATCTGAATAATCGGTAGTTCAAATTTTATCTTATTTGGACCAATAGAACGCATTTTAGAGCCCTCTGAAGTAGGTATCTAATTTCTTGCTAACCCTGTATATGTTTATTTATTTTTTTCCCATTTAACTCATATTAAATATTAATTCATTTTGAATTAATTAATATATCTTAATAATTGAAATAATAACGAATTGAATATTAATATTAATAATTGAAATAATAATGAATTGAATATTAATATTAATAATTGAAGTTTTGAATTAATTAATATAAATTAATTCCATTAATATAATATAATATAATTGATTAATATAATTAAAATTCCATTTTGGCGAAGCTCTTCAAGATCCATCTCGATTCACCACATCAACACCTCTACTCTACTGTGGTTATTGGTGTGGCCAAAGCCGTTTTAGACACTTTTGGACAGATCTAATCCTATTGCACTACTGGACAAGATAACAACAACAACAATTGAAATAATTAATTTTAGAGTTATAAATTAATATTAATATACATTTAACATATTAAATATTCATTTATAATTCATATTAATTTATTTATAAATACTAATTTATTTTGCATTTCTCATTTGCAGCCATTTCAAACATTTTTTCCTTGAACAGTTTATCTCCAAAAGTATTATGCTATTAGTAATGGGTAGAGTGGCAATCCTTTCTGTAAAATTGATAATAAATTTGAAATAACAAGCAATAAAAAAATTAATAATTTGTTTCAATACTGTATTAACAATAAATTCAAATTACGTGGCTTAAAAGTATTTTTAAAATTTTCCCATTTCAGATAGTCAAAGAAAAGACGTCTTATTTCTTACTGAATACTGTGTTTAAAATCAGAACTGATTCAGATACAATTAAAAAGAAGGGAAGAAAGAGCTATTTTGTGCTTTAAGAAAATCTTTAATGTACAAAAAAGAAAGAAAAAACAAAAAAAATACCTTGAAAATTTTCAACTAAAGAATTGAAAAAAAAAAAAAAAATTAACGTAAGTATCCTTTTTTTCCTCCCCTTTCGGATTTCCTTTTAGTAATTTTTTCTGTACTCTTTGACTTAAAGCATATAAAAATCTTTAAGTCTTATTCTTTCTGCATTAGTATAATCTTTTGTGGTTAGAATAAATTACCTTAGTAAAAAAATGCTTAAAAGAACTTTGTTCAATCACAGGAAAATCATCAGTTGGGAGATTTTACTTTCCATAAGTTTAGTTTGAACCCTTGAAATCTGAGGTTTCAAAATGTTTTTTATAATTCCAAACGATTTTTATTGTTTTCAAAAGAAAGTACAAAAATATACAACAATATTTTCAATTTATATTGCTCAATTTTCAACTAATTAATGTTAATTTATGTGAGACTATCTATATCATATCTAATTTACATGATACTTTCTTTTATCATGTCGATCTTTGGATAAGAATAACGATTTCAGTATTCTTTTGGTATAGACAATTTTAATAAAATAAAATTCATTCTTGTAAGCCCCTGTTGGTATCAGTGGATCGAAAATCATATTTCTTATATGAGTCGCTTATATATTAAAATAAACCTTATTGAAGGAATATGACAGAGATTAAGACGATTATGTTTTATTTAGAAAATTTTATTTTTACTCTATTTAATTTATAATTCTTTTAGAAACACAGTAATTTTTATCATGAACATTTAATTAACTTTACATTATTGATCAAATGCTCTGTGTTATTAGTAACACTGAACCGAATTTTTAGTGAACACTGCGAGATGTTACTAAACCGGCGTTCACAACAGTCCAACTATTACGCGCAATGGAAGGCCACACTTATCTCAGAAGTATCAAGTGACTCCAACGGGACACGACAAATGGTTGTCTCATCAGGATAACGATTTACAGTTGTCCTATTGTAGTCACGTGTTCTTCCTGAAGTAGGCGTGACCCTCCATTGCGATCAATAGTTTACTTCGTGTGAACGCCGGTTTATTTGCAAAAATTAGATTTATTTATTTTGAAACTTTTTGAGATTTGTGCTCACTTCAGTTTATTTATTTATTTAACTCAATTTTATATACATAAAAAAAAGAAAACCTTTGCATATTCTTCATCAATTTGGAATCAATCATCCTCACAATTGTGTGAGAAAAAAAAAACTTGATTTCCTGACTTTTGAAGCACGGAATTCTTAAAGTTATGACCTCTTCCGTCGCAAAGCATTTTTGTACGAGCGATTCTTCATTAGTTCGAACATCTGATATGCTCACCATGTAATCTGTTCTGACACTTTTGCCATCTGCGATTTGAGTAGTCTTCTTTTTGGTGATCCCAAAGCAGCGTTCACACGAGGCCAACTATTGCGCGCAGTAGAAGGTCACGCCTCCGTAGGAATATCACGTGACCGTAAGGGGGCAATGGCAAATAGTTGTCCCGATAAGACAATAATTTGCCATAATCCCATTGGTGGCATGTGATGTTTTTGAGGTAGGTGTTGCATTCCATAGCGCTCAATAGTTGACCTCGTGTGAACGCTGTTTAAAATATTATCATCATTTTAGGAATATTGAATGCAGATCTATCAACATTCTTAAGTCTGACATATTTATTGTTGACGCAATATTAGTTTTAAAAAGTTATTGTTAAGATATTTAAGGGACTTTTGAGATGAATTATTTTACTGGAAAAATCTAGTTGTTTTTTTCGAAAACTTTCAAGGAATATTTTGAGTTTTTCCTTAATAGAAGATGAATTTTGATGGGCCGATCGATAGAACTGTGATCTGCTTGTCGGCGTTCAGACAGTGCCTTCCTATTTTCCATTTATGAGTCACAACAATTGCTGTCTCTCTCATAAAAAATTAAGGCGATTGATAGAAATCGTGACGTTTGAAGTGACCTATTATGTATGCTTGAAGTGTTCTATGATGAAGTTCTGCTGAAGTGATCTATGAAGCCAATTTGCTATAACGTCTTAATTCCGGGCATGTTGACATTTGGAGATGCCCTCAGAAATGAGCTATGGTATTACTTTTTGAAACTCCAACATTATAATATGTCAAAAGCTTGCATCTTCTGCATCAACCGTATATATATGACGATGATTAGGACAATGCTTGAATATCCCAGGATGAGTGAAGCTACTATCCGAAGGTCAGAATGTCTTCTTTCCGATGAATGAGAAAAACTATCTTCAACTGCAAATACCTTCATCAATTTCAAGCACAGCCTGCTTAATCTTCCAAAGTAAGTAAAGCCTTAATATTTTAACTACAGAGAATTTAAAATTTTATTTTTAGAACTGCCACTTAATGACATCATGCTTAATTAATTGCTACCTTAATAGCCATGGGAACTATTAAAATCGGAATTTTTGCTTTGTGCTGGTAAATCAAGTAGACAGTCAAGCAAATAAATATAAAAATATGCTTAATCTAGGAAAATAGCAGTTACATTTTTCTCCATATTGCAACTAACCGATATTGAATGTGTATACAGTTATTTGATGTTTAAAGTACATATTTTATGCTCCTAGAAAAAAAAATATATGACGTAGGAATAAGTTGAAATTTTCATCCATTTTTATCCAAAAAAAATAAAAATAGATAAAAATTTTCAAATCAAATTTTATAATATGGAATCTGAAATCGTTAAAGTATATTGAATATCAATATATGATCCTCAATACATTATTATAAAGTTGAGTGTGTATTTTCTTTATATTAATCAAATGCTACTCTAATAAATATGTATTGAATGTTTAGATTTTTGTTGCTAACATACTATACAAAATTTTGAATAATTACTCCAATAAACTTTGCAGGTGAACCAGGTGGATTGTTTAATGGGATATTAACGAGATATAGCCAACTGTTAAATTTAATAGGAATTAAAAATTAATGAGTAGGAAATATTCAAGGATTATAAGGATGTACATATATTTACACATTTAAAATAGAATTTTTGCAATGTTACATTGGTCGAATACTGTTAATTGATATGTAATACGGTGGTATGCTTGCTGCAATTAATTATCACAAATGTTTATGGTGAAATTTTCTTTTAATGTTCGAACCTGATTTGATCTCTTGAATTCTAAAATACATTTTTTAATTTTATGATTTACTTATCTACATTGTCATCAGTAGAAGGCACTTGGTTGAGGTTATATGTATTAAATAATATTTTATAGATTCAATCAAGCAAGTTTAGCCTCTATTGATTCTCACTTCTTATAACTCTTTTTTATCGACGGAAAGTATTTTTTTTTCTACATTCGGCGTTCTTTTAATATGGTAATTTTTGGTTCAATACATTCGAAATTCAGGCACAAATTGAGCTATCCATGTTCACATTTCTTAGTTTGAAAATAGGGTCTTGATTTAAACGTTGCCATTGAAGATCAAAATAGGGATCTAACTTCAGTAGAAGCACCAAATAAATCGTCCGCAGATGAAACCACGAGGAAGTTATTGATTGGATTGAAATAGTGTGCAAGGGATCCAATAATTGAGTGACTAACAAATTTCGGAAAATACTTTGGACTAACTGAAATAAATTCAAGAAATGGACTACGATAATTTACATCAAAGAATGCCAAATTTTGTACAAAAGGCATCTATTGTATTTAATCCATTTGAAACATTTGCTGAAATAAAATTAACTCTGGGGAGCTCATGAATCTGTGCATAATTCATTATTTTGAAGAAAGTATTGGAACTTCGTTTAAACATTAACACTATTAATATTTGCCTACAGCAGATTATTAAAACTATCGTAGAACATTAGTTTTAACGGGAAAGTAAATAAAAACTAATCTATTTGGAGATCAAATACGGAATAAATCAAACATTCCCTTCTTATACTATATTTCTCAAGTCATACACAAGCATGTCTCGGAAAAATCTTAAAAACACCCTCCACTTGGAATAATGCCATTATAGCTTCAGTTAATTTGTGTCGTTTTTTATATTTGATTTTCCGCCCAAACTGAACTTTAAAGCAAAATTGAAACGTGAATTTTGTTCCTTTTCACTTATATTCATCAGAAAATCCCCAACTCTGATATGAATATTATATCCAAAATCTAATAAAAAGTCCAATTAGAAAAAACTGAACTCTTCTCAAATTTTTTAACACAAAAAATATTACCAGATGATTGAATAATTTAGGCAATTTTCTTTTAATATGAATGTTAAATACAAAGTACACGGTTAAATTTTAAATATCTATCAAAAAGAATAATATAAACCTTCAGCTTAGTACAAATATAATTTTCTATATAAAAATTCTGTAGTTCTCTTCCAAAAAAAAATCAAAGGAAAGCTTGATGAAGAATTATCATTCCAAATTCTTTTGATCCTGAAAAATCACACGATTTTGAAGAAACTGGATATTCTTTTCTTTTAGGTTTAAATATATCAAAGTACTGCTCAAAATGAAATGTTTGTGTGGATTAAAAATTGAATAAGGCGATAGAATTTTTTAAATTAATTACTGAATCATTTAAACTGTTCAAAATAATGCCGACGTAATAAAAGAGCAAATTATAGCAGAAAATAAAAAAAAACACGAGAACTTAAGGTTACAATTTATTATGAAATAAAGAAAAAAACAACACATTTCAGCTATTATCGATTATCTCACTTATGTTAAACTTGCAGATGTATATATATATTTTTTAATATGATGCTAAATGTATCATGGGAGATTCAAACATTTGTTCATTCGTGTTTGTTCAGTGTATTTCAACTTTATTTTGAAGGTTATGTGAAATATGTATCATCGCTGCGCGTCAGCTGGGTGCTGGTATATATATTAAGGTTGCATGCTCCAGGGTTGTATTACAGTCACCCAAAGATAACGGATTTCTTACTGCATTTAGCGGTTATTGCTTTCATAAAAATGCGGACTGATAAACCATCAATAATCCAACTATTTCATGGATTTCATTCAAACATTTGGCGTTGGTTTTCTCTGCTTGTTTATTGAAATTCTGATGATTAAACTGTGAAATTTCATCAATATAATCCAATGTCAGTTTGAATTTTATTTTCGTATGGGTGTAGATGAATATATAAATAGCTTTATTTTTAGATTTATTTTGTCCGAAATTCGAGATATGTATTGATTTAGAATGAAAATAATCAAGTTTCATCCATTTAGCCAGTTGTCGTTTTGAGTAGCTGAATTCACAAATAGATACATTCGCAGATAGATATCCAAATATAGTTTTATCAAACTGAAGAATATCTAAAACGCGGGAATGTTGCGAAATATTGAATTTGTTTTTCTTACGAATATAATATATATTTTTTTTAATTCTTCATTTCATACGTGTGAAACCGTCCATTTTAAAATTATTTATTTGAATAAAATAAGGAAACTGTAATAAAAATAATCTTAAAATGATTAGTTGTTTAGTTTGTACTATTCTTAACATTTCGCGATTGGGTTTTAAAACTGTTGATTTACTACTGTATATAATTATACGTTAAAAATTACGAAATAACTAAAAAGAAAAATTAAGAAAAATGATTCTTAAAACTGCAAATAAACTCAAAGATAAGTTGGAACATAAGTTATGAAAAGAGGGAAAGAAAATAAACATTATTTAGAATTAGAATAATTGGAGTTTGAAAGATTTAAATTTGAATTTTTTGCAAATTGAAAAATAATAAGAAAAGTCGTTAGAGAATATTAATTTCAGAAATAACAATTATATAAAAAGAAAAGGGCTAGGGATCAATTTTTTAATTACCTAATTAATTCATTATTTATGAAGACGATTCATTTTGAAAAGTGTTAGCTTTTAATTTGTATAATTTTGATAAACTAGTCATATTAAGAAATCTATTGGGAAATAAATTAACGAGTTGCTTCTAATGTTTTAATATTACAGGGATTATCAGGCAGTATCAAATTTCTTTTAACAGAATGAATTTTACCACATTAAAAAAATCCTGTTCTCCAGGCGAGAGTTGCATCCATAAACTGAGAATTGCTCGCTATAACTGCCTTATAAACACAGTGCGATAACTCAACCATCTTTTGAGAATATAGTATTGCGAATTAATGGAAGATTAAAGTGCAAAATATTTTCAAACAAGAACTAATGTTTGCAAACGGATTCTAAAACCTTCCGCCCTTTTGGACATGCATTAGGATGACTTTAATTCGTTCAAATAGGGGTGAGTGGAAAGCTGAAAGCAGGCGATGTTTATATTTATCAATGAAGTAAATTCGGATTACTCGCGGATTGAATTAAAATAAAATAATACGACCAGAAACAACAAAATTCTCGCAAACACGTGAAAAATAATTTGAACAAAGAAGTGTCGAATAGGTCGAAAATCAAAGTCAAAGAATGACGAAGAAAGAATAACGAAGAATGATGCACTCATTTTTTCGCGTCTCACCCCTTAATGAGATAGAATCGTCGGAAAGGGGTCGTCTCAAGATACTAAAACGAACAGTATATATCTTGACTTTTCGATCTGTTCAGTAACCCTCGTCTTACAAAGAGACTGACCCAAGGTAGCAGGCTCAGCATTTTTTAATGTTTGTAATGTATAATAAGCAATTTTATTGTTATTATATTATTATTCTATTTAGTATATAACGATGAGGGTAAAACCAGATTATACAAAACCTCCAGTAGTACACATATATTCACAAAATTGTGCGATATTATACAATAATTACAATGTTGAATAATATTGTTGAATATTGAACAATATAATATTGTACAATATTATATACTATTTTGCAACATTCTGTGCTACTTGGTACCATTCGTATTATTTGTTTGTTTTTGTAAGAAAATGTACAGAATTAAAAAGTATTCATACATAATTTTAAAACTTTCTTAAAAAGTTATCATAACTGATTTATCGAGATTTAATTGGATAAATCTTTCATATGAATAATGTTTAGCGAAAGATTGAATACAGTATTGGATTTTAATGTAAAGATTCTAAGGGATTGCAGGATTTTGTGGGTTGAAGATGTGGGGTTTCTTTTCATCATTTTTGTCTTCATGCTGTATGCCATAAATTTTTAACCTGTGCATAGCAAATGGTTCCTTTTGCAGTTATTTCCCAATTTATGCCAACCTGGATCCAATCCTCACAATCTTCTTCGGACATATTTTTGTATTATTCTATAACATGGAAAACATGTTATAGTTATTCTATAACATGGAAAACATGTTATAGAATAATACAAAAATATGTGACTTTATAACTTAAAAATTAGTAGCGCATAGTGTGCGCCAACTATGTAACAATGTAAGTTTTCCTTTTCTACGTAACAAAGGGTTAAAAGCCTCACGCCAAACCATCCGGACATTGAAATTAATCCCTACAAATTGTTGATCTCGAGAAACGACATATTTTCTATATATTTAGATACGGGAGATCTGTTCAATATTATGATCACCACATCAGAACTGATCGTTACATGCGTGATTACTATGAGCGGAGATTATTGTATAGAAATTTACAATAAGCTAAAAATATACCATAAACAAGAAGCCAAATATATCATAAATGATGTGAAACGAAATTACATACAATAAACTTTACAAACGAAATTCTAAATATCTATATAAAACACTTATGTGATCATGAAATCAGGTCGAATTGTTAATCGTTATTTGGCAAAAGCTCGCACGTTCAGATTGTTCACGTGCTTGCCATGGCGAAAAATCTGAGGTCACTCCTGCTTGTTTCCTTAAGAAAGATCTTATCTTCTTGTTAGAAATTTTGAAATTATAGTTCTTATCATTCTTTATCCGTCAATTTTTTAAATGTATATTAATCAGATGTAATAGGTGAATATGAACCAGTCAATCTTAAGGTAAATATTGTGTTTTGCTCTTAATGCCGAATTTACTCTTAGTCCGTTATAAGACAGATGATAGGCAGTACAGCCGTAGAAAGGGATTGATTTATGCTTGCCACAATTTCATAAGATAGATTCAGGCATTCTATGCTTGGCAATAAATTGCCACTTTGGCGATCCTTAATTTTTCTTTTCCCCTGCGTATCGCAATAAAATGACGGATATTTACACAAAGAAAAAGGGCAAAATAAAAGAAAGAGATCAACATACTTCAAATTGGAAAACTATAGAAAAAAATTGCAAATAAAATGAAAAAACACACAGAATCACACAGCCTCTCATTAGAAAGAACAAAGAGCAAAAAATATCGGAATTAATCTGAGAGGTGATCAATTTTTTTTACGCCAAAGAAACCACCAAAATCTACAAACTAAATTATTGTCCAGTCGGGATAATTGCCTGCTATCTACCGAATAGCATTCCCCTTTTGATTTTTGAGGTTTCAACCCCCTTTATATTTTTCATTTGATTTCTCATTTAGAGGACTAGACTGCTGGTGCAATTTCGGGAGTGACGTGTGACGTAATTCCAGTTAATAACACAGAAAAAATTTTATTTTCTATGCATAGCGTTTGAAATCCACTATTTAAAGCTGTATTAGAATTATTGGGAAGATTTTTAAAGTCAGATGACTGAAGAATATATGTTTTACTGCTATAACATTTTTTGTTTTCCACTGTAATTAATTCAGACACTAACAAAACATTAAATTATTCAGCAAAATTTTTTTTGGAAATTACCTAAAGAAGTAATCATTTACTTATTTAAACCCAAATTACTACAATAAATCCTGCACAAGGCTAATTTTGAATAGCTTCATTTGTATTTGAGCATAAATTAAGTAATCTGATTTCGAAGAATATGTTTATATAATATTAATTAAATATTCAGATATCAGCTTCCGAAGCTTTTTCAATAAGCGCCTGCAAGTTCTTTATTATATTTCGGCAAGCTATTAGCAGGCACTCTAAAAAGGGTCCCTATTCTTCTTCGACTAATGCAGATTTGATGTCAGAAATAAAAGTTCTGAATGGATCACCTTTTAGACCATTACGGTTGCGATTATTATTCGAATTCCTGCTCCTTTGAAAGCGGTAATTTGATTTTCTGGCATTAACTCAAATTGATTGCCACTCGTGAGAGCTCATAATTGTTTTGTATTACTCATATTTAAATTCATTCACTGCATCGACTGGACCTTCCATGAACTTCCATACATGGATTGAATGTCACTTTTATTCAGAGGAATCTTGGATTTGAATTTGAATTTCGATGTAAACAGAGTAGGGAGATAAAAAGTCATATATATATATATGTGTGTGTAATAATATCTCTTAATTTATATCTTAATTAATTTCTTTTTTTATCCTAAATTAACCATATTATTTAATCTAAAATTTGCTTTTATTTGTTGATCTAAATCTCAATTTTTAAAAAAATTATTCCTAACAAGCGCTGTAAAAAAAATTGATGACTATTACAATTCTCAAGCCTCCGAGAGAATGGACGAAAATCTCTAACATTTAAAGCATTTCTTTCAAAGACGCTTACGATTCCCTTCCCTAAATCGATAAGTGTCAAAAAAATCCCTATAAGAATCGCTTAGTAAAAGCATTAAGAGAAAAATTATTTCTCACTTTCGCTGTTCTGTTCTGATGCGAACAGACGTGCTTCGCCTTTGATCCCCTTGTACAAACAAGCTCTCCCGTGGAAAAATAAATTGAAGTTATTCCAAACTTTTCGTCTTTTACGCCACTGATCTTTAAAACTGTTACGAATATTGATTATAAGCATAAAAATGGCTTATGTAGGAACGCCAAGACCTTGAATAATAAATCAAAAGCAGAATTAGAAGCATTCAAGAAGCTGTAATTGTTATAAAAGCATTAAATATCAATGGAGGCGGTTTACTTGAAGTTATATTCACTTGCTTATTGTTATTCATATAAAGTTGTAATGCTCTATTGTTATGGCATGTCCTGGAAGATATGCAACTTATCATCCAAACTATTTTACCGCAGCGCATTTTGTATGTTTTATTTAAGCATGAAGTGCATTTGCCTCGTATAACAGCAAGAAAATTTATTGATTTGTCTCGAAAATTATTGAATGTCATTGAATACACTAACTGCCATAGAAGCTCATCTGATTCGCCACATTCTTGACTTTTTAGGCTATTAATTATTACATATTTTTTAAAAGAAAAATTGCCATGTTGTTTGATAAGACCGAAAAACCTTAATTTAATTGAAAAACTGAACGCAAATTTTTAAAAAATGCATATACTACGAAATCAAAGGGGAAATGAAAATCCTGTTTCGAAATTCATTTCCAAAGAAAAAAAATTGAAATCATAATTTTGATATTGACGAAAGCACGCGAATGAAATTTTTATGACATAATTAAAATAATTAATAACATTAAAAATCAATTTTTATAAATTGTGTATTACATTTAACAATGAATTAAATAAAAAATATACACATATTACATTTTTTATTCATATCAAGTTTATATCTCGAATTCTTCAATAATGGGAAAAATATTTTTGCGAAATAAATAATACTTTTGGAAGATGTGGTCACCAATTTCCATATAAAAACGTAGTAATTTCTCATGTGGGAATGGTTAAGCCTAATTTCGTGCTAAATTAATATTTAACGCCTATTTCTTGATTTCTTTTGCATCTTCTTTCCAATGAACGAATAAAGCTTTTGGTGAATCCTATGCAGAGCATTTCTAATAATATTTTGCAGCTGGATTAATTAGCGAAGCATTGAATTATGCTTTAAAAACATTCACAAAAAAGTCTGAAATGTTAGTGGTTTACAATACATAGTGTTGCCATTCGGCAATATGTAATAAGATCGATTTCTGTGCCACGTACGTTAGTATTATACGGGACAGATTTAGTCGCTAGTAACTATAAAAGTAGTTAGGGGTTCATGTGACACAAAAGAAACACATCTAAAATATGCATTCCCTTTGCGACCCTAGTTTAAAAATCACAACAGGTACAGTAATTACATAAATCCTATTACTTTTGAAGGCTATTTTTAACATTATGAAAAGGGGACTAAAAGCAGAAAATTAAAAAAAAAAGAGATGGAAGTGAATTAAAATGAAATTTTAAAAATAATTATATCTTTTAGTCAATCGATATCAACTATCAGAATTTTTAACTGATATGTGTGCGATTAGAAAAAAATTAAATAGTAAATTCCAGCTAACTGTTTGTATTGGAATAATATTCATCAAATTATAGAATTTCTAATATTTTAATCTGTTTTTTAATCAAAATAACAATCAATTTAAAAGATGTATAACACTTGATCATGCTAAAGGATATCGTATTCATTTTTATATTATGAAAATAATAAGATATTAAAATCAAAATGCATATCTAAACCATTTCCAGTGATACCAGATAAGAGGAATGAGATGCTTCTGCCTAACATATACAAGTCATTTAATCATTCCTTTTATTCATTCTTTTAGGCCATTAGTATTATTGGGTATCTTAACAAAAACCAAATTCTAGATTGGTGCCTGATTCTTATACATTTTTTTATGCTTTAAATAAATTAAAATGGTCATTTTGTACTAAATCAACATATATTTTATAGATCTATTAAATCTTTTTTAATTGTCCAGAAAAAAATTTAAACTGGAAAACGACTTCAACTTGAAAGTACTCACTGTACTTTAACTTGACAAATTTGTCACTATTTAAAGGTGAAGTAAAAAAATTAATTTGAAAAAATTCTCAGAATTAAAAATAAAATACTTATTTCGTAAAAATTTATTAAAGTAATATTTGAGGCATTTTTTAATAACATCAGCAAAAATAATTTTTAAAATATATGAAAATATTTAGATTTAATTAAATATTATTTTGAAGAAAATATGTCAAATGACATCAGACTAATAACATTAATTATAATTGTTTTTCTAAACTTGCACACTAATAGCCGTTTTTTACGATATTTCTTAATATGGTAAGTATAAATAAATACTGCTGTTACTATGCATTCTTATGATACTAGCGCTTCCTATTTAATATAATTTTGCACACATTACATTTTAGATAAAGATACTTCTGTGTATGCCTTGCAATGAATCTGATATAAAAATGTTTTCAATGGCCCAGAAAATTGCAATATTATTTAAAATTGAAGTTTTAAATTATGAAAATACAAAATTATTCTATTCCTTCCTTTGCTGTAAATTGCTATAATTTATTTCCCAGTGTTTATCGTAACACTCATGTCATTTGTAGATAAACAACCGTATTCTTTATTTATTTGGAACAACAAGACAAAAAAATGCATCTTTACATTTTCAGAAACGGAGAATCATTGGATTAAGTACTTTCTTAAATTCTAATTAAGCATCTTCGGTTTTAAATTAAAGCGATTTTTGGAGACAGAAATGTAATCACTATCGCCATCAATATGTCAAGAAAATAAAGCGGGTTTTAAAATTATAAAAACTGCGCATTTCGTGGAGCTTAACATCTTATGCAGAATCGCATCTTTTTTTTCTTTTTAAATAAGAGAATTTCGAAATAAAATCTTTAAACGGGAAAAAGTGTTTACAGTGCAATTAATCAAACAAATAGAACTCCGGAAAGCTGCACGACCCCGGCGTTCGTTAATGAAAGCTTTTTCGGAAGGAACTTATTTTCAAACAGATTGCCAGGTCCTGGTGAAGGTTACGCAAAAGCGATTTGCGGAAAAGTGTAATTTAATTGGATGCTTTTTCTGAAGCTTTAAATTGGGTGCGAGAGGATACAGAGGCAAAATTTAATTACTGCTACTTGAGTGCTGCAATAGAACTTTGCCTCGCTGCAGAACATTTCCGAGAAAGAGCGTTGTGCAAATATTCAGGTCGTATGTAAAAAAAAAAGAAGAAAAAAAAATCCAAAAGCAGAGGAACTGAACTTTAAAAAAAATGTGACTTAATATTGCAAGTTTAGTAAATGCATAATCTTTTATATTTTGGAGAATTTTTCAATTTCAATGGCATTTAAAATAAGGGATGAATGTTAATCTTTTTCATAATTTGTCCTGTCTTCTGGACTCCTCCCATATTCTGATATAAATGTTCAGAAATAAGTCAGTTGAGCAAAAATTCGATTTTATGCTTGAATTTTAAGGGAAAAAAAACTTTCTATAGAATGCTAAGGAATACATTTGATTCAAGAGAGTAAGTAAGCCTTGCATTATTTTATTACTGTTTATAATACAGGGTGGCCATTAAATAACTTTCCTATTTGGCGGCTTCTAAAGCTAAAACGAATAAACAAAATGAAATCACATTTTATATACAGACTGTGGAAGGCATGGGAAGATGAATTCCACAGAAAAAAAATAGTACTAAAAGTTGCCGATAGAAGAAATATTAGAGCTTCTGTCACGTACGAACGAGGAAATTTGCATATCCAGATGGATTTGTAAAATTCCCAATGCGTTCTTTGTAAGAAAAAGAAGAGCATACGAACTGTTAGCAGTTCTATTGATGTATTCTTGACTGGTGTTCGTGATTGACTGTTTATGTGTACTTAATATAGGCCCTGCCTTGCCGTG
Organism: Argiope bruennichi; assembly: GCF_947563725.1. NCBI lineage: Eukaryota > Metazoa > Arthropoda > Arachnida > Araneae > Araneidae > Argiope > Argiope bruennichi. The sequence continues at coordinate 123,974,067 of NC_079155.1, read as the reverse complement.
GCTGCTCTTAAGCAAACCTGCATGTCTTGAAACAGAACATAAGATGGGATGTTATGAGCATCGAAACTGACGGTTTACACTCAGCAGTAAAGAACGTCATACACCGTATGCTATATGTTGCACACAGGGAAATTCTGAATATTGAAAATGTTGCACGACGTCCATTGGAACCTAATGTTGATGAATAAAATATTATTTTCGGTCAGTTTCATGTATTTATTCATAACTGTACCCCTTTATCATCAGTATTTCCCCTATTGGTAACTTTTGATACGAACTTATTTTCTGCGGTTATTCAACTTACCATGAATACCACATTCTGCATATGAAATGAGGTTTCATTTTGTTCATTCGTTTTAGTTACAAATGCTGCCAAACAGAGAAATAATTTATTCTATGGCTAACCAATATTATTTCGCATTAGTCGTGTTTGGCGACTGGATCGTTGAAGATATTGGTTTCATTTAAATCACTTGGATAAAATTTTATGTCTACGATACAGTCAGACATTAAAGGGCATGTCTTGCATGTGATCTGTTTCTTACATATAGCATGAACTTACTGGATTAAAATAGATTAACAGAAATCAGTTCCATGGAATCAAAGCGCTATTTTATCCGGCTCGTCTATCTTTTAAATTCAGTAATTATTGTAATTCCATTTCTTTATTTGTCAAGTAGACTACATAGCTATTTAATAAAATCCTAGTTCATCTTTTAACAATGGAAGAAAATTGGATGAAGTAATGAAAAGATTTCAGTTTCATTCATAAAATATAATAATGAAATATACTTGCAAATATATTGAAAAGTTAATTTAATCTAGACTAAAAGATTTTATACAATTAAATTGACATCATTGAAAAGATAATTCATTGGACATTAAAACGACGTGTAAATAAAATCATTAGTAAATACTTTTTCTACTGGAAAATAATTTTTTTAAAAATCATCATGAGAAAGCATCAAAATCAAGCTTATTTTTTAATTCAATTTTCAATAAATATTTCAAAACATTTGCTCTAAGATGCCCATTTCCACCCTCAAACGTTTATATATCCCAAATTTGGTAGATGTAAGGCAAATGATCTGACTAATACCAACAGAAACTCCCTCGAGCTTTCATCTTTAATGCAAGCAGATATTGTGAGTATTCGTTCTTTCAAAGTAATATTTTTTATCCTTCTCTGTGTATGTGCCAGTGATTTTTCGTATTATTTTTCATTCGAGTTTTTGTACGCATTCTTTCTGTATTTATTCTGTTGCATTCTTTCGTGTTTTGCATATGTATTATTTTTGTTTTATATTAATATTTTTTATCCGCATTGGAATATTAGATATAGTATTTACGTGCATTGGCATTTTCATTCAATTCCTTTTTTAATATAACGTCCTGCACACCATTATTAGGAATTTCCCTGATTCTAGACTCGAGAGCAAATAAAGGCAAATTTCAACACGGCTGTCTCTTGCTATTTCTTTCCCAATTGTCTATTTCCTTAAAAGTGCTTTTAGTAGATACATTAGATCTTTTTATTATATGTAACGAATGTAACATTACCTGAAAGAGGCAATCAAGTCTTTTTTTTTCACAATTTTTTATTAAATGCCCTGACTGAGAATTTTTTTCTTGGCTATGTTTCTTTTTTCCAATTTGAAAAAAAATCATCTTTACACCAGTTAACCTTTAACTTTTCAGTATAAGAATTATTATTAAGTTGAAAGTGTCTTTTTGTCTGAATCCTCATATTCAGTGGTTGAAATATTCATCGGAAACTTTCACGTTTCTCATTAATACTGTTTTTATTTGATGAAATTTCAGTAAGCATACGTTATAATCGTTTCATTTTATCTTATAAGAAAAAGAAAACACGCAAGGATCTAAAAGAAAGACATTTTGAAATAAATTTTACAAAGCACAAAAAGAAACCACGAGAAGACCTATGGTATGCTTAACATTCAGACTTTTAGAAATGATTGCTGAAAAAATGAAGTTACCTGTTCTGAATTACCCGTTAAAGAAAAAATATAACTTAGAAAGAAACTGCATCTAATAATCATCCTGTTTATGAAAATTCGAGCGAATTTTGTGCTTCTTTTAAAGAGATAAAAATAGTCGCTCAGTGGGAATTTTCTGTAATTTTTCCCTGTTCCAATATAATGTTTATCAATATTTTGCTTCATTACAGACGAGGCTGCGGTGACCTGATGGTAAGATCTCGACTTCGGAGCTGGATGGTTTCAGGTTCAGGACCTGATTCCACCGAAGAACCGATGTGTTATCCGGTCTTTTTTAATGCGTTGGGGCCAAATGTCCACTCGCTGGTGTGGCGTGGAAGATTGGAAAGGGGGTGCCATCTAAGGTGTCGTCCTCATCATCTGACCGCGGTTCAAAATTAGGATATCCGTCCCAAAATAGCCCAGTGTTGCTTTAAAACGGGACGTTAATATAACTAAACTAAACTGCGCGATAATGCATATAAATTTCTATCAATCACGGAATTAAATTTTCTCGAAGACACTTTTCAGTGTCTTCGGGAGAATTTTAATCCCCTGAAATAGAAAAAAGTTTCTTCTTCAAAATGAACGAATATGGGACTTCTGTTCAACGAAAGGATGATCATGTATTTGGGAAGGAAATTTCCAGATTATTTTCAATACTTATCCACTTGATTATCTTATTCACAAACTGTAAAACAAACAGCGTTTGCATGATAAAACAGTATTTTATGCATTTTTTTTTTCTGTTGCTAATTTTCCATGTTGCTGCAAAAGACATAAAAGTGTTAAATGCAAATCAACTAGAGCCACAATTTTGCAGATTAAATAATATAATGGGAAAAAATTAATTTAAGATAAGGAAATTAATTATTATAATACACTGATAATTTCTTTCCTATTTTTTGGAATAATACCAATCCTCACTGCCAAACTAGTGCCTCTTTGTCTCCTGTCTGTATGAACCATATGCGAGGCATCATACGGTCTTATATAAAAGACGATAGTGTTCTTGAGAATCTGTTCCTTTAAACAAATGCTGCGAGGGAATGTTCACTACCTTTTTACTTTACATATACGAAGTACATTTGCAGAAAGAAAGTACTGTAATCGTTAAAAGATTCTAGTTGAAAATTTTGGCGTATCTCCTCGTTTCAGACCTGTGTGAATCCGAAATTTTTTTGTGGAATTGCATCAGTCTTCCTGTTTGTGTACACGGTAATTTAGTTGAAGTAGATTATGAAGTAGATGAATTAGTTCTGAAGTAGAAAGATGAATTTCAATTTATGGGTTTTACTGTAAATTTGTAGATTTCTGACAAATACTGAAGGAAATCTACTAAGAAGAAGTCCATCTGTCCGCTTGTCTGAGTACGAGAGAACATAAATATAAGAAGGAAAGAGCTGAACTGTTGAAATTTCATGCACGGGTTCAACATGTAAACTGCAAATTTGTATTTATTTCAATAAAGGATTGACCGTCTGTAAAGGATTGACCGTCATTTCATGTATGCAAACGCGTCAACTCAAAAATGCAGTAAATAAAATTTGGCATGTAATTTTGTGACTGCAATTGTCGTGCAAAGTCAAATATTGGTTTAGAGATCAGAAAAAAAGTTATTCAAAATACATATTCGATTTTCTATTAATTGTGTATGAAACGCTTGCCATATTGGTTAATCGTAAAAAAAAGGTCAACAACTGCTTGCTTGATTCACGTCAAAGATAGATATTTCATCACTTTTGCTTACCAATGGTTTGCAATTAATATAATTGTACAGCTTTTTTTTTTCTAAACTATGAAACACAAAGTTCTCATACGTGGAATTCTGTATTTGTGGTGTTCACTTGTAGTATTCATAGTCTGACCAAAAGCTATAAATTTTTGTATAGTTAAGGGGAGATAATAACTTTATTTGAGAGAATTCGAGAAAAGTTTTGGGGGAATATCATCGCCGCTTGTTTTACACTACTATCAAAACTATGTTAATTGGCCTTCGCATGGTTGATTGGCATCATACAAATGAGCCTCTGATAAGAAAAAATAGTCATAAGCATAATATTAAAAAAAAAAGTCTTCTTCTGTATTTTTTCTTTATTTATAATTATGTTTGCTTCCTGAGGTATTACACCGTTATTGTCAAAATGTCTTCTTTCTATTAAAAAAAATCTTTAAAATATTTCTATAAAAATTGCTCTAAATGTTTTAATATTGTAGTTGTAAACATCTAAGCGAGCGTCTACATCGGTCGAAACTAAATTACATAGGTAACTGTAAGAAAATGTGTCATTTGCTAGACCATATTCATTAGGAAAAGAGCAATTAAGTAATTAAGAAAAATAAAATATTTTCAATTCACATAACAAAATTTCTTAAACAGTATACTACTCAATAAACTTTTTTTTGTACATTATCACTTTTAGAAAATTTAAATATCAAATACTATGAGCAATTAAAAAATAAATTTCTCCGTCGTATTCTATTGCAATTCTTGAGTATTTCTATCCAATAATTTTAGTCTAGTTTTCGTATGAAATGTAATTATTTTTTCAAAGTTCCGATGTAGGTATAAATTATGACCAAATAATCCACAGGAGGAAGATATATTCCTCAATAAAGCCAGGAATAAAAACAAAAATTTCGGCTAATCAAAAAGAAAATGTAAGAAAGGAAACGATATCGATCTCAAAGCACAGAAAGATAAGCTTTAAGAAAGTGAACAGAAATGTGTTCTATTCATTCTATTTCATTGAAAGAGGAATGAAGAGTCTATCATAATTTTGATGAAAAAATCATAATCAGATTACTTCTCCGTATACTTAATATTTCAAAATGCATTTTTGTGGAAATAATTCCCATTTTCTTCTGAAAATAAAGAAGAATTTTTTTCTTAACATTGTTTTAAAAGATTTATGACGAGTTGCGTAACTTTCAGAGTATGCTTCGCTGAAAATTCTCTTCCCCCTTTGCTGCATTTCTTTAAATGAAATTTTCTCTGTTTTAATGAAGATTAATTTAAAGTTATAACTTAAAACCCAGCATCTGGAATTTAAAAGAAAATTTGAGAGCAAAGTAAACTGGGGAAATGTATGCGTATAAAAAAAAGGAAGCGGCATTATTTCTATTTATTTTATTCATTAATCTGTTGAAAAAAAGAAATTGAACGTTAATGAATTCAAAACATCGAAAAACACATTCCTGTGCGTAAAAGAAGTGTAAAATTATCCGTGGTAGTTTGAAGGCCACTTTTTCACAAGGTTTTGTATAAATTACTTCGAATAAGAATGTTTTCTTCATTTTCCGAAAACAGAATGCCTTACTAGAATAATTTATAAAAAAGATCTATTGAAGACTTTGATAATTTCTTGAGATATAAATTATTAATAAATGTATACTTACCCGTCCAAGTGTTTTATAATCTGAATATCAAATTGATAACATTTGTGAATTATTAAATATTTAAAACAAAATAAATTACTATAAATAACCTTTTCATTGAAAATAAACTTCCTCATAGATTTTGATGTTCGATTTATGAAAAATATGGAAACATTTTGAAATTCTAGAACTATTAAATTTTAGAACTATTCTAGAAAGTTCTAGATAATTCCAGAACTATTAAACTATTTATTTTTTTTTTCTAAAGTAAAAAAATCATAAATGAAAAATATCTTTTCTGATCATTTAATAGTATGAGAATGTTATAATATGAACTGAAATTTTGTTTTAAAGTAAATTTTTATAGAAATATTTTTAACGAGTTGAACATAATTAGCAGTAATTCTATAACATTAAATAGTATCTTGAATGAAATGGTAGGTAAATCCATTCAATAAATTTTTTGAAGGAAGCGAGTTCAAAACAAGTATTTGAAAAAAAAGGAAAATATTTTAAAGAAAACGATGTAAGAAATTCCTCAACATGTAAGAAAAAAATTAAAAACTTTAAACCTTATTTTTATGTGTTGGCAATAATTTCTGTAAAAATTCAAATGGAAATCTCTCAATTTCTGCATATACTTCAGCTGAGAAAGGCAATTCGTTTGACAAGTTTAATAGTTAGAATAAATAACTTTTTCTCGTGTGACAAGAGGTTATTTTTCGTCCATAAATCGACCCAAATAGCTGGTACCGCTTTACATAATATCTCCACTTGCTTAAAAAATTAATTGGAGTGGAAAAGGTTTGTAACTGTAAGAATGACTTACCACAGTTGGATAGAAATTAGTAATTAGGAAAGTTTGGATTAATACAGTTAGCTTCTGAGATGTTAATGAGAAGCTGTTTGTAGATGATTAACTCTTTTTTGAAATAATAACAAAATATAATACCTAAATAATTCCCTAAAATAGCAACTATGATATAAAATGTATTTGAAATGCATGAGAATAGAAGGAGTAAGTTTTTAGATTTGGGAGTTGCAAAACATAAAAATTGTATTAGTTAGACACAATTTGATCATATTCATCCGTTATTGACTGCACATAATCTAGAGAAGATTGAAAATGTCCAGATATCTATTTTAAAGGTAGACTGTAAGAGTTTTCTTGCTACAAATGTATCGGGAATTCATTGGTGAACTTTTATATTTAGCTAATAAAATGCGCTCTAATATGTCATTTGTTATATCTTTCACATTGTATGTTTTTAATAAATGCTCTATTTAAAAGAACCATGACCAGAATCTTATTGAAGAACTAATAAGTAGTGGACTAATATTTACCGAACAAGCAAATGATTGGTTTAAAATGATAAATTCCAACTGCAAGAAGTATTCTTTATATTAGACGTTTTCCAATTGGAGATAAAGGCGCAACACTTGTGGTTTAAAAAGTAGCTATTGAACCACGGTTAGATGGAAACTTTATATATGTGATTAATCCAGTAATTATGCATAATCATCAGATTAATCGCATCTACCGTTAACATATACACAACCATGCAGTACCAGGTTTGCATTTAAAAGATGAATTATGGTACTTTACTGCGCTGAACCATCCAGTACTTCAAAAACAGTTTTTTTTTTTATTTTATCAGAAATAATAATAAGCAATTTTAAAAAGCAGATACACTTGACTTTCAACATTTCAACAATAGCTTTTATCTTCCAGTCCTTATTTAAATGGCAAATATCAAATTACTTTGCACCCATTTGGGGGTTTATTTCTTTTGGAAATAACCAAACAAAGTAACAATATTACTAACTAAGCACAAACTACAGCATTAAATCTTCCAAATCTAATTTTATAGCACCTACATTATCGTTAAGAATACATTAACTAATCAGATTTCAAAGAATATAATCTCGTAATATGAATTAAAGATCCTAACTTCAACCTCCGAACCCGCTTCAATAAGCACCTCCGAAACTCTTTAATATATTTCCCGTACGCGAGCCATTAGCAAGCACTTTAAAAAGGGCTCCTATTCTTCTTCGACTAATGCAGATTTGATGTTGGAAATAAAAATCCTGAATGATCACCCTTTCGTCCATTACGGCTGCGATTATCATCCGAGTGCTCTGCTCCTTAGATGCTTGGTAATTTGATTATCTGTCATTAACTCAAATCGATTCTTACTTGGGAAAGGCGGTAATTGTTTTATATTACTCATGTTTAAACTTGTTCAGAGGTTTCGTTGGATTGAACGGGCTGTCCGTAAGGTTTCCGTTAATTCTACGAATTTCACTTTTGTTGCGAGGAAGCTTAGGTTGACGATTGAGCGAATTTAAGATTGGGTGGAGATGAAAGGGTGGGAAAAAAAGAATCCGCTTTATAAATGAACATCAACCGCACAGGTAATGAGATGTAAGCTTAAGAAATAATTATTGAATAAGATTGAAAATTTTCAAATAGAATTTCTCGAAAATTTATGAAGATTTCATTCTAAACTTCATCCTGAAGGCACCTATATAATTGGCATATCTAATTCGTTTAATTTCTCTCTTAATTTCTTACCTCTTTAACCATAACATTTTTGAATACATTTTTACTTGGAATGAAACATAAAAGTCGTAATGACGGATATTCCATTCAAATTCGTTTGAGATTTCACATTGAATTAGCCACCTTTTGAAGAAGAGCTTGTTTATTTGATTATTGATTGAATGTGGCATGTGGAATTTATTTTATTTCAAATTCACCTTCTTATATTATAAGATTGAAGAAGTTGAAAACTGTATATACTTTGAAATAAAAGCGGAAATCAATTTCGCAATTAAGATCCGAAGAAAGCATTTTTTCAATCTTAATTTTAACATTAGCAAAGGCATGCGATGAAATATTTTGATGGACGAGTTTGAATCCTATTATAACATTAAAACTTAATAGTTACAAACTGTGTATCACATTAAAGTATATTAAGAATAAAAAGATACATTGTACCGAGAAAAAATTTATATAACTATAATAGGAATATTTTGAGTTTATAATGCATCAGCCATTTTTGTGAGATAATAGTTTTGGAAGACATAGGCATGAATTTTTATGGGTAAATCATAGAAATTACCCGTCTGTCAATAGTTAAACCCATTTTCTCGCTAGATTAAACTTTGTTTGATGCCTATTTCTTAATCCATTTTACACTTCTTTTTTTTTGAGGGAACACAGATTTTGATGAACCCTATCCAAAGCATTTCTAACAATATTTTGCAACTTCATTAATTAGCAAAGTTTTTGGAGTAATAAATACGACCGAAAAAATGCTCAATCTGAAACGTTCGTATAATAATTAGTTTACCTTTGACTAGAAGATATTGCCATTAGGCAATATGTGCTATGAACAATTTCTGGGGCACTTATATATATAGAGAAAACAAAATCCATTCATTTTAAATTTAAAAATACTATTTATAAACTACTTTGTTCTAAAGTTTCTGCAAAGATCCAACATTTATTATAATATCCGAAATCAAATTTCAAGGAAATGTCTGTCTACAATAAGTTTCTTTAATGACATATGAAGGCCCTTAAGCATTTCCTACTTAAAACAATTTATTTAAAACTTGGAACGATAGCTGGCAGCAGGTAGTCTGAATCCGATAATTTTATCAGGAGACAAGCGACTTCCAATATTTTGCAACAGCACTAAAATTTCTGTCCCATGTTTATAAGGTGAGCGTCTTGCATAATTTACTTCTTAAAATTAGAAACCTTCCTCTGGTGCGTCATTGTTAAATTTGCGGCGGTCGATTCTGACGGTGGGCAGGTAAATGAGAAATGACAGTTTCATTTAACGGGTTCTTGATTACAAAATTTAAAAATTACATTCAACAAGAGATCAAGAGAGGTGCTCGCTCAGTAACAAGAATCTTCAGAAACTCGAGCTTCTACTTCAGTAGAATATCTTTCGAGAAAGGGATTTTGTTTTCCATATATCGGTGTTTTACTGCCCGATTCTTTCCCTTGTTTTCTTTAATACTCTTATGTAGAAAGTTATTTAGGTCTCTTAGAATATCAAACAGATTTAGTTTGAAAAATGTATTTAGCTTGTGTTTTTATAGTCTGTCATTTACACAGTACATTTGCTTTTTAGTAATTCAATATTTACAATTATAATCGAAGTGCAATCAATTTTAGTTGATACGACTTCTTGATTTTTTCTAATAACCCAAACTTTGTTATTAGAAAAATAATGATCCGCTTTCGCCTGTGGCAAAGCATCTTGTTCGAACAACTTTTTAACCACTTGCGGTGGAAAGTCACGCCAATCGAAATGCTTTTGTCATAAAATCACCAACGACGACGTGCTACATACGTTAGTAGGGAATTGTCTCGAAAATAAAAATGATATTCGTTGACTGAGATAGTCTACCGGTACACATTTTACAGGAGCACGATCTTGCGTCGAAAATGAATTCATCTAGGAGTTTATCCCTGAAAATAGAAACAGAAGACTCGCTGAAACAGCAGTCAGAGGTATTAATTGATATATGGTCTAAGACAATAAATATGACTTTTAATATTTCAGAAGAGTTTACAAACAGAAGCATGAAACTGTGTGTTCATACAGATGAGTATAAGAAAAATATTTCATTCGTTGATAATCTCATTAATTAATTAATTTTGCATTATGGAGGTCGTATAAAAATTTAATCTTTTTGATATTATACTACTTTTCTACAGAAATTACTTTTACTTTCAACAGAAATCAAAGTAATTTCATATCTTCGGGTACCTTATTTGAAGAATGCAACTAAAAAAATAAGTCTATTTGCAAAAATTTAGTAAACAAACACTTGTTCCACTTTTAAGGGGTTTTCTTGTATAGTATTCGGAAAATAGGGAACACAGCAAATAGAGTTTGCATAGCAAATTTCCTGAAAGATGGCGAGCGTTTAGAGAGCAGGCAGCAGAATCCCTTAATATCTTAGGACTGCCACAGTAGATCATAAGTCATATTGAAGAAATTGAATACATGTATGCAACTTCTATTTTTTATAGCAGTTCGTACCTTTGATTTAGAAATGCATGCAGATTTTTAAATATTTCTGCATCAAAAGGTCACACAAGTTTACATAGGGTGGTTACCAAGCCGAAGATGGTGAAGGTGATATGTTAATCTTTCTGCCAACCGAGCAGTTTGACCATAGTGACGATTGATAATTACCCTATGGACAGACAACGCGATGTAGGGGGGTGGCGGACCTGTTGTATAAAGATTGTGATATGAGAACAATTTTCTCTTGAAACGATAAAATAACGAAATTACGGTGTATCATATCCATCCCGGCATGCATAGTAAGCATAAAAAGAGTCGGTAACGGAACATATCATTGGATTTGAGGCTGTTTTCTTTTTTAAAGCAGCAATGGCCACTTGTGGAAGATCATGAGAAGCCTCATCACACTGTCAATTTAGAGCATGCAACGTAATTTGTTCAAGAATTTGGGGATTTGTATCAGATTAAATTAGATAGTTACGTGTTTCTATTATAAATGATTCTTCATAATTCCACCATGTCTACCAAGACCATGAATCTTTCCTTATCATTCAAGAACTGGTCATAAAAGCCAATGTTTTCACGGATAATTATGCCCAGAAAGCAATTGTTGAGTGCGGGATATTTTAAGCTGAATAAAACTTCAGGAGATTTTTCATAACTCTCCATATTGTCCTATATGGCATGACATCGAGCATGCGCAATTTCCCATATGTGCATTTTATTTTACCTTCTTTATTCCTCAACTTCTTGAATTCAGTAGAATATTTCGGATTTATCGGTGAACGGTTCGGCTTTTTCAAAATGCAAGATCGTTTCTCGGGGATTTGTGATCGTCACAGAACATGTATGTAAATCTGTTAATTCCTGAAAGACTTTAAGTGCTGAAGAAGAAATGCGTTTCCATTGATAAAATAATTTTAAAAACCACGGGTGATCTGTCAAAGTCATCTTTATGATGGACTTCTCAGTTGGTATGAAAAGGCTTCAATGCTCTTTATATCGAAGATGTTGCGCATGTTAAGAAATATTCAATACCATCTTATTCTCTTCTCTTAATGGCAGAAATAGAAACTGATTTTTTTTTCTTTCGGAACTCAAACATGCATACGCAGATGTACATGTGTGCGTAATTTGGATGAAATTGTTCAAGTAGAGTTTCAATTGTTTCTACACTGAGGCATCTAAACACCTCTTATTTAATTTGTACTAAACGTTATGTAATATAAATATGCCACGATAAGTTTAATAAACTAGTTCTTATGTATAATTACCTGTGATCATACATAATCGTCAATAAGTATAGTAATTAAGAAAATATCCTGAATATTATCGTTGGAGCAAGAAATAACTAATTTTAAAAGTATTAAAATGACGGGAGAAATTATTCGGTGCATCATTATGTTCAGTTAAAGAGTTCAGAATATGATTTATGGTATTTTTAAATATTTTATTCATTCAACTTGAATTTAATTTAAAAAACTAATGAACAAATTAAAACTATAATTAAAACAAAAGTAGTTTTAATTTTGAGATTATTTTTTTGTAGTTCTACCTTTAGGAGCATTGTACTTATTCTATTCTTCAACTATCTTTGAAAATAGTGAAACATAAATGTAGCAAACGCTTTGAAAATTTCGTAATTTAATTTTTCTCAGCGCTCTCTTCATCTTTCATCCATCATTTCATCTTGCGTCGCTGGGCAATTCTTTAAGTCACTTGGCCATTCCATTCTATAATCTCAATAATTACACACAGATGCTACTTTAATAGAACCTTTGCTTCATCTATAATTTGTTCTTTCAGACAAATGTCAAATCCTGTTATCTGGGCGCGGTGAAACAAGAAGAGAGCAAATAAATGCAATCCTTTCCTTCCACATCGATTAGACAAGAAGCAATGATTAGTGACCAACGAGTACCACAGAACGGTTCACCGCATTCTCAGAAAACAATCCCTTTCAGAATAATAGAAAGAAACATGTTTGCTCAGATTGAAAGATAAGACGTTAATAAAAGATACTAGAACATACAAGTTGATTATGATATCTGTAAGATAAAACTATTTTGTACTATACATATCTATTTTGCTTCATATTTGTAAAGACGGATTTTTTAAGCAAATTCATTCTTTTTCTGATGGACTAGAATTTTCAAATCGTGTATGAGAGTTGGTCCCCTATGAGAATAAATTATTACATTTTTTTTTAACTTAATCGTCGATTAATTGAATTCTTACTACACATTCTAATTAATTTCTACTGCACATTTCTATTTAACTTCCTGTTTGTAAAGGCAGATTTCTTTTAACCAAATTCATTCTTTTCCTGATGGACTAGAAATTTTAAATCATGTACAAGTGTGTATTCACTATGAGAATGAGTTATTATATTTTTAGAACTTTATCATCGATTAATTGAATTTAATTAAATTTTCATTCCATAAAAGTCACACTATCTGACAATGAATAAGAGAAAAATAATAATGGCAAAATCTCGTAATATTTCTAATACAGAACGATAATTTAGAGACAAAAGAATTGAAAAATTTGTAATGAAAATAAAACGCTTCTAGTTCATTTGGTATACTAAAAATTAGAATTTTATTTTTTCCGTTCTTTTTAAAATCTAGTCTCTGCATCTTTTACAGAGTCAAATTTTATTTTATTGTATATACCAGTTAAAAATATTAATTTTTAATATCTAAAATATTTTATTTGAAAGTGAATTAACTTGCCATTATTTGAATCCATAATACAGTATAGTTTATCAATAATGTAGCTATGAAATGGAGAAACCAAATGAAAAGTTACTTTTTGTCAAAAAATGTGTTAAATGCAACTCACTGAAAAAATGACTTCTAGATAACAAGGAGAGTTAACTCTTTTTAGTAATTATTGATAATGAAAATTGAGTCACTGAAAGGACAAATTGTCAGGAATTTATACACTTGTGCTTTCTTCAGTACAGATTTTCTTCTATAGAAACTTTCGCAGATAAATATAAACTAGCACTGATGATAGCATAGCACTGATGACGTAAACATTGAAAATGAATTTAAATTCCTTCAAAAAATTAAAATGGGAAACCTAAATCAAATTATACTACTTGCAAATTTTCTACAAATAATGTGTTCAATTATCTCGTGGTTCATCATGTCATTGAAAAGAAGAAAAAGAGTAAATTTATCCCCAAACTTAAAATCAATTAAAACTGAAAAGAACTATATTATGGTAGATGATGTAAAATTCCTAAATGAAAAGTCATTAAAAGTAACTACTGAAGAATAAATTTTTAAACTCCACTAAAATGATGAAATACATAGTAAACTTATGGCCTTCCTCATTGATAATCGATTTGGATGCTGTATTACTATTGTGGGCGGTTCGAGAATCGTAATTCAGAGGCTCGCCTGGTATATAAAAATATAAATAAGAGACTAAGAAAAAGATTTTTCTTTCAAAAATTGCTTCAGCTAATGTAATACAGAACCCAAAAGTCATTCATCATGGTTGTAAATATAGACAGGAAACAATGGAGATGTTCTCAATAAAACTTTTTCCTGTATTCTGTGATAAATATGTACTCGATCTCCCCCTCACATGAAGACTTTGAGCAAGATCGTGAATACACAAATGCTCAGATTTTTTAAAAATCAAAAATTCCATTTCATGATCCAGCACTTCGTTATGTAGAAAATCGTTAATTGCGCATTAACTACATGGCAATGACGGACAATAGCTATAAAACAGTTTTTGGTGGGAATTGAACTTTTTTTACTGAATGTAGTTTACTATTTTTGGCGATTAATCGCAAGTATGCCATTAATGCACAATTATCAGAAAATAGAATACGCATTTTGGACATTTTTTTCCCAGCCCGGCTGAAATTAAAATTAGATAAAGAACTACAATAGTAGTCACAAGATCACATATTAAATTTCATTTATTTGTGCTAATGTGTTTAAATTCATACAAAAGTACATACTGAACGGCGATTCATTCCCTGACAGATTTAATTCCAAATCTGATGTGATTGGATCTACATCTTTGATGCTAAACGTGTGTACCAAAATGTTTCGATGTACTGTTTGCATTTATATTTTCTAGTTATTGCACTCAATTTTACTCGTACAGTCGGACATATAGATTTCTTCCGAATGGATTTCATTCAAAATTAGCCTGAAATTTACATCAATTTCTTTACCTCAAAGCAGTTTTGAAGTATGTTCATAGACATATAGACATAATTCAAAACAGCGGGATCTCCTCAAAATTTTCACATACTCTCAAATGAAAGCTAATTTGTGTTTTAAGCGTGTTTTTTCCCCAACTAATTGAAGTCAAAATTGTCTTAGAGAATTACTAATGCATTAACAAAACCACATACCAAATTTGATATGTTTAAATCATTGTGACCTCATCTAGCGCCATGCATTGATTAATCGAGTTAATAAGTTTGATTAATCGATTAAATAAGTTAAACGGGACTTAGTAGCAACACGTGTTGTCGTGTAGTAACACGTGTCATCGAAATAATGAACTATTTTTAGTTAATTTTGTTATAATTCTGTAATCTGTTGAACTTTTTGTATATGTACTTGTTGTACATTGTATATGTATTTTGTTGAATTTTTTGTAATCTATGTACTTTTTGTAATTCAGTATCCCAAAATTTTCGAAAACGAAGTATCTTTTACACATTCTTGATTTAAATGACAGTTGCAAATTCTGTTTTAAGTCTGCAGTTTAAATATTCCATATGAAGTAAAAATAGTAATTTTTGTCTTAAGTTTAATTTTCTACTTTTCATTTCCCAAAGTTCTGAAATGTATGTCATCTCAGAATGTTAGTTCTTACGATCACTGGATTCAAAATTTTTATTTAACTTAATTACTTTTTTGTTTATCAAGATGGAATCTTGTAGAACAGTATTTTATTCAAGTTGTGAGGTCCTAAGATTTTCAAGTTTTGATTTATTTGTCTATTATCAATAGCAATATTTTTTTAAATATTTCTGTAATTGTAATTATTAGGTATTAAAATTATTTAATTGGGGTTTTATTCCACATGAATGGAAGAATCTTGTAGAGGATAAAAAAAACTGTGTAATATTTACACAGTTACACTTTATGAATAAGTAATGACTAAAAATATAACATGACTAAAATTCAAAAAAAAAAAAAAAAAATTCGTATTCTTATAAAAGTGTATTTTAAAAAATTATTTATTTTCTGCATTGTTTGAAGTAGTCAATTAACTAGAATAATTAATGACAAAAATATAACATGACTGAAATTAAATTTAAAAAAATTCCATATTCTTACAAAAGTGTGTTTTTAAAAAAATATTTATTTTCTGCATTGCTTTAAAATAGTCGTACACTAAACATTTTCTAGTTAATTTGGTTTGAAATGAAACTTTACTGCAATCCACTAGATATAAAGTTGTAGGGAAAATTGGCACTCAGTTTTATCATGTTTTCTCATATTTTAATTACAAACAAATTACATATTCTATGGATTCGCTATCATCTTTAATTAAACCAGGAAGAATCTTGACGACAACATCAAATGAAATGATGATGCGCGTTATTTAAACTTTGAGCATGAATGCTATATGAATTGAATAATAAATAAAGAGTTCCAACAGCAATGTAAATAAATAATTTATTGTGTAAGCTCTCAATTCTATGTTCCATTTAATTTCATACCGCTTGGAAAATTTTCAGAAAGCCTTTTGATTCCATTACTGTTCACAGAAGTCCATACATTTGAGTATATGCGAGACAAATAATTATTTTCTTAAAACAGCCACATTTTATACATCAGTCACACACTAAGTCTTTTCTAAATTGCGCTTACGTAATCAATATGCCATTAAAAGAATATGGAGTACATTATTCATCAGGTATATGATATGCCTTCCTCTGCGAAATGGGTATTTTTCTTTCAAAACTTTCTCAAAATGACTAATGTACGGTTAGTGTTGAAGCCTACTATTACTAAAGTTCTAATATTATGAAGAGTACAATGAAGTTATGTTTTGTTCTTGATATCTTTCAAAGGATTGAACACTTTATAGAAACATACATACTTTGGCAGTTTCAGGAGCTTCTATCTTTAAATCAACGATTCATGCAAAATAAATATGTTTGTAATAACAACAAACAAATAAAGTGTTTCGGTACATTCCACATCCTGTTCACTAAATATATTATGTTGCTTTCAATAATCAAATTAAATTTTCATAAAAAATATTAAATTAATACTAAAATTCTGTAATTAAAGAAAAAAAACATAATTTATAACTTTTTCATATTTATAATTATTTTTTTATAAGTAGAAATAGATTAAAAACGTTTGCATTTTTTTAAAATTCATATCTAATGATTTCAGTATAACGTTCGAAAAACAGAGCACCATCATTATTTGTACTAATGTTGACAAAATTCTGAAACAGCGCAGGTTTTAAAATTTGCAATCGTAATATTGTCTACAAGGAAACGTAAGATAATAATGATACAGTAAGTAATAAATTTATATTTAAAAATTAGGAAAATTAAATTTTTATTGAACCCTATAAATTTCCTTCGATTCTATTTAATATGAACCTAACAATGTTCTATTTTTTTATTCCAAAAAACCCTTCATTTTTTCAATCATTTTTCTTCTAATATTATTGATGCCTTTTTTAAAGCAAATTACCAATGCATACTGTTTCATTAATATGGGTATCTCAATATAGGTTTATTAACATTAAAAATGGCCAAGAACTGAATCTTGCTTTAAATAAATTATGCATTAATCGAAAAAGGCATGCATTTATTTGAGATGAAATAAATTAATCAGAAATATTTTTGATAAGATTTATAAGTGAAATCAAAATATATATAATAAAAACATTATAAGGTGAGGAAAATATTTCTTGTTAGACATTGATTTCGGGAAAAGGATTCGAAGAAAAAGAAATGAGAAATATATAAGAAATAATCTTTAACATAATAAAGATAAGAAATAATCTTAACAGCATTTAATAATCTCCATTTCAATTTTCAAAAACTGATATTTTTAATATCAGTTTTTGAACTGAGAAAATTGATCTCATTTTTGACCTCTTCAGAAGTATTTATTTTACTCGTGTTCAAACGACAGCGACAAGAATAGAACGAAGTCAGTAGGAATAATAACGTGAGAGTACGGAGAGTAGTCCAAAAGGTCTTAATATTCTTCAGTCTTTAGCTTATGACTCTCGTGGGACCGCGGTGGCATGGTGGCAAAGTGTCGGCTTCGGAATCGGAGGATATGGGGTTCGACACCCGATTCCAATGAAAAACAGTCGTTTAAGCAGGTCTGGTGCACTTAAATCCGTCTGGTGACAAACATTCTGCTACTGGTGTGGTATGGAAGTTTGTAGAGGTGGCTGACAGCTCAAGTGTCATTCTCGTCATCTGACCGCAGTTCAAAATGACGGGGTCCATCCCAAAATAGCCCTAGTGTTGCTTTAAAAAAGCGGGACGCTAATATAACTAAACTATGATTCTCCTGATGAGCGGAATATTGCTATTTTGGAGATAAAGAACCTTGCGGCTCGCAAGAGATTTTGTGAATAAAAGTTTAATGAACATCAATTCAAATAGCCATAATACTCTCATTCATATCTCACGATGACTCCACCAAAAAAACAATAGAATCTTTTGTAAGCAATTGAACAACTGGAAACAATTTTTGTTTTCATATCGGCAAACACCAGCTGGATTGTTGAAGGGAATTCCCTTAGTACATTCATTTTTTGTCGCAAGTATTGATGAAATAAAAAAATGAATCAATTTTTCCTCTTTCAAGCTCTGATTGGTAAATATGAATCCAACAACTGATTTCTAACCAATTTGTTGAGATATTTCTGATATCCAACTGTATGAAAGAAATTTTAAATCCTCTGAAAGAACCCTGAGATAGTCAGAATTCCCAAGTCGAAATCTATAACTAAAATTTGATTAATCGAAATATTCCTTTTTGTTTACTTCGTTTGGTCTTCAAGTTTTGCTTGATATTGGAACAATTCCCAACAACCATTAAAGCTTTTGAACCAGCACCTGACTATATAATCATTCACTGTGGACTGTCCAAAGAAAGGATTCATAAAGGTTGAAGCGTTGGATGCTGTAAGTTTGGTTTTCCAGTTGAATCAATGACACGAAAATTTTTTAAATTTTTGCAAACTTTCTACATGCTTCGTATTACACCTAAATTTTAATAAATAGCAAAAGCCTTGCGTACTGGAAATTTCAAAATATTAAAAGAAATGGTGGGAAAGATTTCTAGCCTTTTACCAACAGTTTGAAGATTCTTTGAACTTTTGTTGGCCGTTATGCAAAAATTTGGATTGTTAATGAGTATAACAGTCAGTCCCTGTAATCCCTGTTTATACGGCTTAATTCTGTGGTAATGGGATCACCATCTAAAATAAATAAATAAATAAAAACTTGGGTATTAATGGAACGCACTTTAGCGTTTCCAAAATGATCACGATAAATTAATCTGCAAACACAAAACTGTACTAAGCCTATAATTTCTTCAAGAAATTTTTCCCCACCTCATTATTTTATACAGCACAACAAAGAGAAAAAGCATCTAAAATTACTTCAGTCAAAAGTACAGGATTTTTTTTCAAATAAAAAAAAATTATAATTTTATAGGATCTTTTTTTTTCTGTTTTTGTTATTAAGTTTGATGTCTTTGTAAATCATATTTATAAGAAAATAAAACAATTCGATACCATAATTTCATCGAGATTTTAAGAAAGTAATTAAATAATCATAGAAGATTAAAAATAGAAATATTTCAAAGTTTATACATGAAATATATTAATAAGATGTTTGAAATATTTTCTATAATGGCTTAAGCTGACATGTAGTTTAAGCAACTGCTAATTAGTTCATTTTGTCTCTTCTTAATGAATTGAATGACACGGCTACTTCATCATTCAAGGGGAATTGTAAAACATTAAATAAAATCATCAGTTAAAAATTATTTGTTAGAAAGCACCTCGAAAAGTGTGAAGCGATTTTATCCCTTGTTTAAAAGTGTTACTTTGCACTTCTGTGTTTCTTAACGGAATTATTATGTGTTCGATATCTTTCAGAAACCTAAAAATTCCTCACTGCATTAAAATACAAATAAATATTAGTTTTTTAAATTAAGAATTAATATCAGAAGTGAGCTTTATCTATGCTATTAATTTTTTGCCCTCGAGGCTGTTTCCGCGTGGATGAGCCAGGAACTCGAGACGTTTTGTAAATCTTTGAATTTATTTCCTCTAACTTAAAATGATTTCACAAACAGTTTAGCGCATGAAACTTTTATATTCACACACTTTAAACCTACACGCGATGTTTCAAATGTATGCTGAGTTTTTTTTTTTTTTTTTTTTAAAGAAACAGAAGTTATCACCGCACATCGAATTTCCACACCAAGCAAAGTGGTGAGTAAGAGTCACCTCACGAGTTGCGGTATTAAATTATGTAATAAGTGCGAGCCACCTTTCGAGGCCAAAGAATTAAAATATAGTATGTAGTTAAGAAAGCGTAAATTGCTTCCCTATGGATTCAGTAAGGAACCAAATCGAAAATGAAGTTTTTTTTATTTTTATTTTTATGTTTAGCTATTTTCGGAGAGTATTGAAAAACAAATTCAAATTTGGAATTTCCCTAATATTAATAATTTGATGATAAACAGCCTCTGCATTGAATTTTCTGCCATTATTTTTAATATCAATTTATCCATTCATTTTACAATTTGTAATGGCGAATAAGAAACCTCTCAAATGATTGCTGATCCTCAATTGCATACCTACTTCAAAATATGTTACGGACTGGCTTAAATTTTTTTTTTAGTGAGGAATAATTTAACATTTATTGAAACACTTTCAAAAGAGAGCATCTTGCACGGAATTCGTATTAGTATCTCATCACAAACTGTCTTCTAAAACCGGAAAAGCATATTTTAAAAGAATTATTTAGCTAATAATTGATCACTTATTAGTTAATTTCTCGAAACATTCATTATCTAAATTGGATGCAATAAGGAACCCTTTGGTGTATTTTATCAACTAAATATTTCCTTCAGTACCATTAGAAGTTGTCAAATGTTTATATGTTAAGGTAAATGTAATAAACTAGTGATTATGGATAATCGCCACTGTTGATTATTCCTAGTCATCAGTAAGTTTAGTGGTGATTGTAAGTGATTACAGTTAATTATGCATAATCACTGGTTTAATCACATTTACCGTAGTATACATATTTCAAATCATAATATTTGATGTATATTACTAATTACTACTAATTAGCTCGATGATATGTAAAATGCGTTCCTCTGTCGGAGGTTACATGACAAGAGCGAATGTGGCAACATGACTTTGAATATTTTGTGCTGGGATTGATCCACTTTCACTGGAATGCAAAAAGCGTGTTATAAAGTCAGCAGCTGCCTAGATAGCGTATCTAACACTATGACGAATTGTATTATATGATTCGCCAAACATTTGCATACAGGGTCGTTCCTTATGGATGTGCAATCGATTTTTCTATCATGCATCTGTACATTTCTGACAGAAATAGTAATTTATACTATTATATAATCAACTAATTTTTTTGTCTTAACTTTAAACTAGCAGCCTTCCCTAACAATTTTCATGAACAATGATACGTTCCATGTTTCAAAAAGTACCTTCAATGATTGAACTTTATCAATACGGAAAGACTGCAAACGCCCGGTCAACGATGATTCGGATCTCGCCCAGATATCACTGCCAAATTCCTTCTCCTTTTTTAAATGTGATTGCTTGAATAACCACGGTGCTTCCTTTGTTTGTTAGAGAAGCTCCTTCAGATAGGAGGAGGAGGGGCATTTCTAAGGATACTCAAAAGATGTCTGAGATTTCATTTGCTTAATAACTATCAACTAAGAAGAGATCTCTTTTATTTAACATTACTTTAAAAACAATGTCTGTCATTGCTGTGTTTAAGGGGTGGAAGGGGAGTTTTTTTTATCTGTGAAAGAGAAACTCGGTTCCGGTATTCTGCGATATTTGAACTAAAATGATTTCGATAAAAAATAATGGGTGTGGCCATCACTTGAAATTGAGTTTAAATTGGGGATTTTTTTATAATATATGTTCTATTTTTAATTTAACTGAAGTTAAAGACAGAAATGGTTGGATATGATTGGTTAATAAAGAATGTTGTTGAAAAAAAAAAAAACGTTTCACAAGCTGTGGTAGTTCAAAATATCAAAATCGGTAGTTAGCATCATAAATGAGAGCACTATTGTAATGACATATATAAGCGAATTGAAAAGCTTATTCCAAGGTCACGCTTTTCCATCAGGAAAATTTATCTAGGGATTAAGAGTTCTACTTTACTTTTATTGATAAAAATCACGAAACTAAAATACGAAATTAAACTAGTCGTGCTATTTTGCAGGTAAGTTCATTTACTCTAGAAGCTGGAGACTTGAAAATAGTAGTTATTGAACTGTATCCTATCTAAATCTGATGTGGATTGAGCCTTAGTTACAGACTCCCCAGAATTGGTCTTGGCAGGCTAATATTCATTAGGAACGACCCTGTTAGCGGATACAAAAAGGCGATCTACGCAGTCCAGGGTGGTCAGGCCACCAGATGCGGGGCGGAAAAGAGGCATATGCAGGTGGACAGCACCGTGAAAGCTGAAAAGAGGATGAGGCAGACTCTGTCGACGACGACAGCTGCGTACTTCCACTCAGCGATGATATCGTTAACCCTGTCTTCGCGCTTCATGCGACACGTAATGTAACGCAGTTCCCTCAGTATAGCTGTCAGCTCCCTGTCAAAGCATCCTCGGACAGTGGCTGGCGTCGCCTGATCCTCTGAGTCGTCGATGTCCATGACGTTGGCCAGTAAGCTCCTAGAGGACCTCTGGCGGACGATCTCCAGTTCCTTTTTGGAACCGAAGATGGCCTTCCGTTTAAGTTTTGTAGGAGGGGGATGCATTCTCAGAATCCACGGAAGCCAGATGAGGAACAGGGAACGGACCTGGAAGAATATAGGAAAAATATTAAGAAGGGTTATAAAAACAAACTATTCATTTCGACTAATATGATATACATGTGATAGTACGTTCATTTAGTTTTAACATGAAGATACACATTGATTATGATTTAGAAAAACACCTGAATACCATTTATTACTTCCACTCCATTGGCTGTTTTGAAAATAAAGTGAACTGTTTTGCTCAGTTTTTTTATTTGGTGTGCGAGGGAACTTGAATTAATTACATAAACTTAAGACTTACTTTTGTTTTCACTAATTATCTATTCTCATTTATATTATTCATTTAGTCTTCAGATTTGATTATATCATCCTCTCCGGCATTTTCTTTTATCGTCAGTCAGATTATCTAAAAGGGGAGCAAAGTATTCAGCTAATTAAATATGAAATCTTAATCTTTTACTGGCACAACAGTCAACAAATAACGACAAAAATTTAGCCATCGCTGCCTAAATCAGGATTAGTTCTGAAACCACTTGATTGAAAATAGACCCTTCTTTGATCAATATGATAAAAAAAATCAAACTGCAAGATTTTTTAAAGAGGAATATTACGAGTATTTTGTATCCAATTACTCGAAATATCAACATAGCCAAGCAAAAAGCAGAAGGATATGCACCAGATATACCTACGATATAGAAATCCATGAAACAAAAAATTTGATTTTACATTGCTTTTTCTTACATCCTTCGTAAAAATGGGATTCATTGAATGATTTGTTATATATCATGCGACTTGTTTTAAATTTATTTTCCAGAACATTTTAAGCAGCAAATAGTTAAATGTAGGGTCTTAGTAATTTTAATCATAATATATTTGTATTTATTGATTTGCTGATATATTTCGGATAAATCTGCATAAATTATACGATTGCCCTTTTTAAAATAATTTCATATTGAGACAAATATTTAATGAAAATAAATTTTATAATAGCAAAATAGTGATAGATTAGAGAATACTGTTTTTAAATATATAATGAAATATTATTAAATTTGAATTTTTTTCAGAATAATGGATCACATTTCGCTAATAAATTTCATATATTCAGTCTATAGCTCAACACTAAATCTACATTTTCGAACATCAGACCAAAGGAAAAATAAAGTTTTCTTCGAGAATCGAAAATGTTATGGGAAAGCTTCAAAGTACTGATGCTATTGCGTACTTTGTGAAAACATTGTACTTGCACATCAACGTTCTATAGAATAAATATAATAACAATCTATTTAAATTGTTTTTTAAACGAGGTTCTTTCATGATTAATTGAGAATATCAGGAAATACCAGCAATTTATGAACTTTTGATGTTGGTCAGTTTCAAGTAAAAATTCACAATATTCATTTTGAATTTTTTTTTTTATTTCTTTTAAAAAGCAGTTCACACAAACTTGAAAGGTTATGAAGATTATTTCAGATTCTTACAAACATTATTTACAATTATTAAAAGTCTCTCATATTTTCAAAAAATTAATTAAAATTAAATACATGCGAGAAACCAAATTTTTCAATTTGTTTTGAAATGCTTCGTATAATTCAAATATATAGTAGTAAATTAAAACAACAACAACAACAACATTAGGTTAAGAATAAGGAAAACACATAAGAAAGTAGGATAGCACCCCTAGAGGCTTTAATCCAAGTGGTGAAGATTTAATCTTTTGAAGTGGAAAGACGCGTTACAAACATGCTTGTATCACATAATCGCCAACGACGTCACGTCAGCAGGCAATTGCCACAGAAGTAATTGATTGAGAGATTTTTTTGTTGGAACACAATCTTGGGTCGAAAATTAATTCATTTAGAAGATATAAACCTTTTTCCCATTTCTAAAAGGTATTGGTTATTTTGTGTGGCATCGTTAAGAGTTATAGCGGACAGTTTTGACATGCGGACTTGTGAATTTCTTGCCATCGCACATCGTTAAGATTTCTCTAGTATGTGGATGCTTATGACTGTCAAGAGAAATTTAATGTAGGGCAGTTAGTGGCAGTGTGTATTACTTGAAACACAAGATAGGCTTGTGACAAGGCAAACTAGTATTTGCCTGCAGACATTTATAATCGAATGTATATTACATCTAGTGCAAGGCAAGAAATGCGATATTCTAATGGTATAGTGATTATAGACTAAAAAATAAATGTGATATATTGGCGATGCTATCTAATATATAAAAATGATAGTAGTAGTTCAATTATAAGCATTTATTTTGAACACATTAAAATTATGCTTCCATTCTCGATGGCCATCAACAAGGCATAAGACCAATCACTTCAAGTGCACGGATTGAACCTAGAAAAACTATGTTTTTCCCATGGTCAGTAGTATGTTGGATGCTCACGATCGGACAGCCAATAAATTTATTTGTGTTTGCTGAAGACCGTAAAACAAAACAAAAATATCTACCCTTAAGTATACTTGAATAATAATGTAAAAAATAGAATAAATATTATTTATAATTATCCTTTATATATCATTCCATTTCAATGAACATGCTCATTGTCGACAAGAAAACAGATATCAGTCTTTCAGTCATTCTTAATTAAACAAGAAATCTATTTAAACAAAAATCTTAGCAAATTTCAAACGATATTTCAAAACTTATTTCTTCTGTGGCAGCAACGCGCCGGGTGCCAGCTAATAATTTATAAATGATTAAAATCACTGCACCAACGAAAGTTTCACTCTGTGATGTATGTTTGCTGCGAATATTCATCTTTCGATAATATATATTGAATTCATTAACACTTTAGGGGACAAATCTTTGACGTACTAGTATGCTATATGTCAAATCATTAATACGTAGACGTACGTATGCTATACGTACGAAATCATTAATACCAGTGATAAATTCTACTCGTGAAGTGCTGTGATTTAATCATCTATATGAATTTATCAGTGAAATTTTCGATTACGACTCTTTAGCTACATATTTTAATGGTAAATGGGTTTTATTCGATTTTCTGGTTAATCTTGGCAACATGAATGCGTTGATCATTAGGAAAACATCCTTTTAGACACAAAGCCCTTGCTAATTCATTTTCCGAAAAAAGACCTCCTAAGCTTTCCAACTCTATTCTATTTCCGGTTACCACTTCTTCCTCTTCCTCAAATGAATTAATAAAGGAATAATAGACGCTTTCTGTTACTTCTAAGAGATAGACGCTTCATTTTTTTTAACTCATCCCATCATGTCTTAAAAAAAAGATGCAGTCCTGATTTCAAGGCAATAAACTATGGGAGATTAAGGAAATATGCTGTCGTAAAGACAGCGGTGAATTCCGGGAATGAGGCAGAGAGTGGGATGTTTTCCATTTACGAATAACTGAATCGTTGTAGTCATTCGAAATGCGTATCACCGTAATTGGAATAATTTATTGAAAAGTATTTGAAACTTAAAAGTTTCAGTATCGAATAGTATTGATACCTCGATTTCCATATTTATTGTCTATTTATATTGCACCAAAAAATAGATTTTACTGCAAACATCATCTCTTGGCTGTGTATAGAATTAAAGACATAAAATTGGTAAAAGTATAATGTAAAAAAGGTGACATTTTAAAATTTTTCTTTCAAAATAATTTACATATACTTAAGAAAATGTTTTATAAATTCAGAGTGCGATTGAAATAACAAATGTTCAGAATATTTAGTTAAAAATAACAATAGTATAAATTTTTGTAGTGCATTAGTTATCTCTATTGACACTCTCAGACAAAAAAAAAGATTAGTGTGCTCGGGGTGTTGTATAAATTCTTTTCAGAATGCTACTTTCATGGCCGTTTTTGCTTGACATTGCCCCTAGTTACTACTTTATATCATATTTCTCTTACCATACTCAATCATCAAAGAAAAAAATAGCAAAGTTCAATTGCATCGAATAATGCAGCGAGAACCACCGTCCCATTTTTGTTTGAGTGCACTTAATAATAGAAAAAAAGGTCTCAAATATTTACACAATCCGGCATCTCATGAGTATCTGAGCTTCTGTGGTGATAGTTGAGGACGACGACTGTCATGACCACTGAAAAGGCAACCATGACCATAATGCAAGCAAAATAAGTACCTAGAAGGAAGAACACAGGCATTTGTACAGTTTCCGATGGCTATAAATTTATAAAATATTGAAATAATGACAAAACTCTTATTATTATAATCTATTAAAAATGAGCTGTGAATTCTTATTTTCACTATATTTATATAGTAGAATATAAAAATACCTTATTTCTAGAACTAAAGAAATTCTATTTTAAAAATGTATTTTATTAAGAGTTTAAAAAGCATATTTTTTTAGAAATTTATTATTTTTTAGTTTTTAATTCTTAATTCACTATTATAAATAATACAGAAATATCAAATCACAAATGTTTATACAAGAAAATGGACACATTCAATGTAAATGAGGCATTTTTTAAAAAAATAATAATGTCTTTTCATTAACTTCTACATTGAATAATTTTAACGCCTCAGATTATTTCTTGTTCCTTATGCAAACACAGAAATTTCAACAATGGTGCGTGTAATATTATCAGCATCTTCAAAAAGGGTATTCATCTTCTTCCTATTTAATATGATAGAAAGAAGAAATGTTTTGCAGATATTCAAAAAGAATAGATATCAAAACGAAAATATCGCAGAAAGGATCCCTATTGTGCTAGAACTATGAGAATGCAAACGAGAAAGAAATTTTTTTACCTTTTTTTTGTGTGATTGTTTATGATATAACTAGTAACGATTTATAGAAATAGATAATTTAAATACAGTTGCAAAAAATTATAGAAAGAACAAAAATAATTATTAAAAGGAAAAGTTTCATACATTTATGAAAATTTGAGGATTAATCTGTATTCTTCATTTAACATCCGACGCTGGAAACCGCATTGCATTTCACAGCTGAATAAATAAAATCTATGTTATTTCTGACTTTTTTTAATCTTTTATACAAGGGATATATATATATATATATATATATACATAATTTGTTAAGAAAAGGAAATAGAGAATCACTGCAAGAATAATTTTTGTTTTAACTTTCCAAAGGGACTATGAATGTGTTGATAGAAACTTGGTTATATATAATATGTAATGATATTTTAAAATTTAATTTAATCCTAATTAATTTTCTAATTTTTTAACCTATTTCAGCCAATGTCAAAGTCATTCTAAAATATTCTCTTCTTTCCTGATCCAATTCCACTTTTTCTTTCTAATTAATTCAACTGAAGCTTTGTAAAATTGATTGCGTCAGCGGTTCCCACGTTGCCGAGTGAAGGGATAGAGAATCGCTGATGCAAACGAATTCTTACAAAGGATCCCTCTGTTTCTCTTGTCAAGGTCGACACGTGTAAGAAATTCCAATCAGAATCGACACGCGTCAGAAATCTCATTTTATATAAGACCAGGCATAATTTATGTTTTTTTCTTCTTGCTTATTCTGTTGATGTGAGCGATCGTGCCTTGTCTGCGTCTTCTCTTATAAATTTAATTGTGCCTTCCCTGGATAGATTAAAGAGAATAAAACGAACTTAAAAATGCAAAGTGTCTTCTGCTTTCAAAATATTATACTTACATTATATATATATATATATATATATATATATATATATATAATATACCAAAGTGCGTTACAAAGACATAACTTTGGCTATTCTGCCATCTCCTTTCGACATACTGTTAGTCGAAGTAGAGAATTCGAGGGGTTAATAAAAATCTTTGAATCTGCTATTTGCATTTCAGAAGTAACGCGATCATTGTTGCAAATCTTCGCTGTTTTTTATTTTCTTTAATCTTTAAAAATAATGCAGCTGCAATCAAAAATTACGGTATTCATTTGATAGATTTTCGACATTTTTTATTCAGTTACGTTATCTATACTTATAATAAAACTCAATGTGTGTGTGTGTGTGTGTGTGTGTTGGCGCTCTACAGGCAAGGTCATTTGACATACAGCTATCAAATTTGGTACATGTATACCTTAGAGGTCGGGAATGTGCACCTGGGGTCCCTTTTTTTGAAATTTTAATTAGAATTTTAATTATTAATTAAAAACTAACTTTCCCGCCAAAAAAAATTTCCATTTTCCCCACCGCCAACTTTTTCGCCAAAAAAAAAATCTTCCATTTTCCCCACCGCCAAACGAGTAAGGCTTCATTTTTTTTTCTCCCAACAGAAATGAGGCTAGGGTTAACGTTTTTCGGCGGATTATTTCAAACGATTCTGTTTATTTTCTTAATGTTTTATGCATTTAAAATTAAACATTGTTAATTAATCCATGTTTCAGATTCATTCTGAAGTACTTTTGAATTAAAATAACACAGAATAAAGGAAATTAAAAATGTCTAATCTGCATAGCGTTACCCCAACTGGCGTAGAAAAATTCACTCATTTGCGTTACCGTAATTGGCAAAGAAAATTCACGCATGCGCATTCTGTTCCGATTGTTGCCATGACAACTATTATGAACGGACGATTTAAATTATTTTTAGGTTAGTTGCATGCTTTTGTAAGTAAATTGTATTTTTGTTAGTTATATATTTTTTGTATATGCTTATAGTTTTAAGTACATCGTTTTTTAAGTAGTTTTTTTTAACCTGTTTTCAATGATTTAAATTATTTTTAGGTTAGTTGTATGCTTTTGTAATTAAATTGTATTTATGTTAGTTATATATATTTTTTGTATATGCTTATAGTTTTAAGTACATCGTTTTTTAAGTAGTTTTTTTAAACCTGTTTTCGACCGATTATTTTAAACGATTCATTTTATTTTCTTAGTGTTTGATGCATTTAAAATTAAACATTGTTAATGAATTGATCTGTTCATGATGAATCTGAGAAAATTTTGTTGACAAATTCTTGAGATAATACATAAATTAAGAAAGATATTCTTTATTGCCCATAAAGTTTAAATGCTCAGTGACTCTATTATCAGTTATCATATTATTAAAAAAAATGCTTTGTTTCAGTAAAAAATATTATATTAATTGCAGATTAATCATTTACACTTTAATTTAATGTAAAGCATAAATTCTACGGGAGCTAACAGAAAATTAGAGAGATGCAGATTACGTTATGACTGAAGATCTTTATAATATTATGAGTGAATTGAAATTTGAAATTTTGAAATATTTTAATGAAGAAGCTATTAAAGTAGGAATTACATAAAATATTTAACTATTAAAATTTTAACGAGCATTAAGATTGGCGAACCGGCTGGTCGCCAAAGGCGGCTAGTTTATTAATAAAGAAAAGCTACTTAAAAGTAAATATCTATTTTTATGAAAGAATACATTGAGCGCAAAGCTCTTACCTTTTTACAAAGTGAGCAAAACCTAAATTGTTAAAAGGAAACTCAGTAGGGTTTTAAAGAAGTGAACGATATATTATGTAAAAATAAACAATATGCAAACCTCCTAAGATAACAAGCACAATAGAAATCCCCCTGTTTGGATATGAAATTTGTCCGACATTTATATTTTTGAAGCATTCCAAACATATATGCTAGAACTGAAACGATGCAATAATGTAAATGTGAAAGGGGTTTCTTATTTTTGATATATGAATTCAGTTTTTTTTATTTATTTTCACATTTTTCTATAATTCTAACGTACAAATATTGCAAGTGATATATTGCGAATTCATTTATTTCATTTTCACGTCATTACTTATATTGCCTAATTCCATCATTTGATTACAATGTTGTCCTGAGATTTAAATGATTTCGTTGTTTCATCAAATATTTAATTGCTTGATATTCTTCCATTGTTGAAAATTAAAGAAAAAGGATTCCATTTAATATCTGTTTTCTAATATCTATATAGTTTATAAGATAAATGAAAAAAGAAAGTTACAATATATCAAAATTTAAAAGATAGAGAGAAGGTAGATGAATCAGGTATTTGCGTTTTTAAATAATAGCGTTATGAAGTTATGGGACTGTTAGTGTTAGAAAAGCTCATGTATATAATGAAGAGAACGTAAATAAGGAAAATAAAATAGCACTGCTTGCATGTTTGTCATTGTGATAGAATAATGGACAGAAAGATATGTCATAGTAATTCAATACAACCACTATCCCGACGATTCATCTCGTACCCAAGGGCGGCTCATGTTACTGTAAGCAAAAGAATTGTTCAAAGTATTTATTGCTTCTAAAACTTTATGAAATACTTTGAATCATTTTGACACTAGGTCATATAAATGTTAATTTTATTACATTACCTTTATTTTTTATTTTGAAATATAGGAAATGTGCGCTTTATTATTTATAAATATCTAAATAAAAAGCGGTATTTCACTATTTTTGAATTATTATGATTCAATTAAATAAATAAAGAATAATGTTTTGCCAATCTCAATTTTTTCTTCAAGTTCTGCGTTTTAAATAAGCCAAATAATTATTCAAATAGTCCTTTGAATTTTTTCACAAATTTATTTGCTTTATTTATTTTTATAATGAATTTGATAGGAAACCATAAATAATACCACATTTTATTTGATATTCAAAGACGTTTATGAGATTTCCGAGATATAAGATTAAAGTCTACACGGGAACAGAAAAATGACGCATTATTGACTTTTATTTATTCATTTATAAAGCGTTTCATTCCGTAAGTCTGAGAAATATTTATACATGCTTTCTAAAACTAAATGAAATATATTAAGAGGAATTCTTAAATGAAATTGTTTTTTCAGACAATTATGAAATTGAGACACACAAAAAAATACCTAAACAAAAATATTAATCTCAATAAAAATTTTACAGATCACAAGAAATTCTCTTGACGAAAAAAAAAAAAAAAAAAAAACCGAGAAAAATCTGTTCTGCCATTTTATGAATGGGCAGAATTCCCTATCCGAAGAGAACAGGTATTTCTTTGGTAATAACCATCATTGTTTCATGACGTTAATGTCCACAGAAGCGAAATAATGGATACAAAATGCCACTAAATAAATGGAGGAAAAATAATGTGTAAGTAACCTTTCTATACCAGCATCTACCGGAGTTTTCTTTTTGCTAGAAAGGCAACTTCAGCAATGATTATGACGGCGCAAATTTATTTGTTTTCGCTGCTTTGTTTATAGTTCCAAATATCATACGGAAAAAGAAAGAAACTAGGCGCAACTTGCTGGCGTTTGCCTTTCTCTTGATATGAAATTGCAACTTCTATTATATCCTGCTTTTTCTTTCTTTTTTTTCTTTTTTTTTTTTTTTTTTTGAGTAAACAATTCTGTTACTCAAATTCTTTAGATGATAAAATTTATGCTTTTTTTGGAGCACAGTTGGTGGTTCTAAAAGATCAGTAAAAAAAAGAGGGGGGGGGAGAAAATAAAAGAGACAAATACTGTTACAACACAAAGCACTGAATGACATTTATTGAGTTTAGAGTATAAAAAGGCTATAGCAAGGTAATGAATCGTATGTGCTGAAAAGAACATTACTTTCTAAGGCTTTCTGGACATTTATTGTCGATTGCAAAGAGTAAAGGTCGACATCAGAGAGTAAGGCAAAGTTCTCATAATTTCATTCATAGTTGGATAGTAAAATCATTGATTTTTTTATTAGAGAGCTTCAGATAGAAATTTAAAATGAGAATTTCATTATTAAATGCCAATACCATTATGTTGGTGCTGTTTGTAAAAGTAAGTTGCATGCTGCTGATAAAACATTCCAAGAATTTATTTAAAAGAGCCCTCGCCCCATTTTGATACAAATATTAAGTTCTAGATATGTGTTTGAATGTGTTTTATATATTTATATCTCTTGAGGTAAATGATTTTCATTTCTCATTGGCTTTTACCGAATACTTTATTTGTTGTTACATTAATATGTAATTATTTTAAATGGTCATGCATTTCACATTCATTTTGATTTACTTGTATTAACGATAATGGCAACAACTTCCTTTTTATTTAATAACTTCCCCGCATAAAATTGTAGGCTTACTTTTTTGCTCTTTTTTATTATTTCCCGAAATAAAATTGCATTATATCCAGATTATTTCAAAGGATTCTGATTCCTTTAGAAAATAAAACTGAAAATTGTATTTTATGGAATAAATCGGAGTAATTTTTATAGAATAATTGTTTGAAATTTTTCATAATTTATGAAAAATATTTTCTAGTGCACATAAGACTTCACTGCTAAAAGATTCTATATACATATGTAAAAAAAAAAAAAAAAAAAAAAAAAAAAAAAAAAAAAAAAAACGTTTTTTTTTTTTTTTTTTTTTGTTGTTGTTTTAAAAAAAGATCTTGTATTAATCGAAGCTTAATCACTTCCACTTCAATTCAAATTTTACGGAGGGTGAAAGTAAATTAGAGATAACCATAATTAGAAATAAACATAATATAATGAACAGAAAGGCGTAAATCTCTTATAATAGTATCAATTATATGATTGTTTAAACTTGAAGGATAAAAATATTTTATTGAAAAAAATTATTAAGAGACCAAGTTATGTAAAATATTTAATGGTAAATTTTAAAGAGCGAACCAGATGGTTGTTAAAGGTGGCTAGTAAGACATAAATGTAATAACACAATATATGAATAAACAAAAGACATTCAAATAGTCTGATTGTAAAAAGAGTTATAAATGTCATATTACGGGATTAAAATATCTCAACATATTTTTAATAGCGTAAAATATTCATTTTTAACCGTTTTCGTGTCATTAGAAAATGAGATAATAATAAAAATCAGATTCCATTTAACCAACCAACTATAAGATTCTATTTTTTTTCCTATGAAGCAATAAATTCACATGCTTAGATCATAAAAATAATGATAAAAAAAGATAAGGGTGCACTATTTAGAGAGCAGTAAGAAAGTACAAATAAAAATGCAGACGAGAGATTACAATTTTAAATTGGCGTAGCGTGTCCATTTATACGAAGACAGATTTTTTCTGAGGAGAAGTTTTCTACAGTTGTAACATCAGATTTACCAACAACAAGATGGTAAAATGCAGCACTTGCAAATAGCAAAAGTCCATTTCTTTTGAGTTTAGAGATAATGGAAAATGCTCGATTCTATTTCATTATTATAGACATCACTAATGTGTGTTGTTATTGACTAACTAATGTCTGTTAAAAATTATAATGCACTTTTGAAGCTTTCAAAACTGCATTATAATTTTTTAATGGCTTGTATTTTAAAAATTTTTGTTGATAATTTACCTCATTGATGTCTAGAGCAAATGTGATATTTTAAGAATGGTGTCATTTGCATTGAGTGAGTGCATACGTAGTGCTTCAAAAATGGATCACCGCATGGATTTCTCCATTTTATTGTTGTTCAGAGTGGCAGTGCTTTGGTTTATTCTATGCGAATTATATTAATTATAATTAAAACAGCCTATTTGATTAAAACATTCCTGAAATATGGCAATATTCATTACTTGAACCTACGTTAAAAACGCATTAGAAGAAATGCTATTGTTATGCTCTTTGAATAGGTAGCTTACTTCGTTGAAAATTAAACGTGTTTTTATTCTACTTATACTAGAAATGCTCTTAATTTCAGCATTATCAGACGGATTCGTAATTATTTAGAATATGTTCTCTTTTGTATCCTGTCATTTCACAATTGATCACATTTAACATCATTTGCAATCGGGTAAAATAGAAGAAAAAAATTATAATGATTTTAAACTAAATCAAATATTCTGGAATCACAATCAATGAAAAAGAAATGACTGCACTAAATGCAACTTTATTTCGCATTCATACTATATAGTACATGGAAAACGGATACAGGAGAAAAACTCTTTTCTCTTAGAAAAGGTGAAAATGGTGCTGTAGTCGGAATTTGGTTCATAAAATAAGCATAAAAATCAAATCCACAAAGGTTTTGTGACAGAAAATGTTTTAATGGGCATTTTACCACGGATTTAAATTTTCAGCAGTAACATTTTTATTTTTAACATCTAAATTAGTTTTGTACAATTTACTTGTTGACTTTGAATCTCTGAACTTATTTATCAGATCTTTAATTCTTATCGTTTGTAATTTAATTTACAAAATATGTTTACAATTTTTTTGTCGTTATTATAATCATGATAATATATAAAATACACCCATAACACGATATGTTATACGGCCCTTTAAATTAGCTCCTTTATCCAAACTTCAGCAATACATAAACCGTTTTAAATGGACAAAATGTTTTTAATAAAAAATGTATCAAATATAAAATCACACATTTTTTGTGAAATATAAATGGAAATTAAAATTTAGTTCATCAAATAAAGGATTTCTTGTTGTCATTTTTCATGCCTAAATTCAGCATGCGGTGCCACTTTTGTCTTTGGTATATTTTGTGAAAATTTTTCTTTTTATAAATCTTTTTTCTATAGAGTCTAAATAGTAACCATACAAATTGACCATTGTACTATTTCTGTAAAGGAGAGCTTAATATTTGCATTTTAATTATAATCGCCTTACATATTGAAATGCAAGCCTATGGAGAATATTTTTCAGATTTTTTAACACTTTTATATATTTGTTCATTCATTTTCTGATCTACTAAAAATATGAAAATTCGGTTCACATATCAGTGCATTATTTTAATGCTTTCAGAATTTAATTATTATTAAGTCATTAATTAAAATTTGATTCCAAACAAGTACCGCTTCCTGCACAAAGTTTCTAAAACATTAGATGTTAAATAAAAAAAAATTCTGCTAATTAGTACATTATTAAATGTGCGTTTTTAAATTTAAAAAGTATTTAATTTAATGCATTTTTTTGAAATACGTCAAGTGATGATGATTCTCTTAGTGCTTTACTCGTTACATCAACAGAATATTAGCAGAACTTTTATCGAAAAAAAGTAGTATAATTCAATGGGGTAAATATAGTTAAACTGGTGTAGCATATCATTATCATTTATACTTTCGATTGATTATAATGTCTGATTAGTACTTTTGATCCCTAATGATGTCGCATGTATGTTTTAATTGATGGCACATTCACAGAAAATAAGAGATTTTTTTAAGCTTTGTATAACGATTATTCTTTTATCCTGATTTTCAGAAAACGGCATTATAAACATTAATGGATCGCTTCCTATCATTTTAACTTTACATAGAAAAAATGATACTTAACATTTAGCTTAGTAATCACATGGTGACACTTAACATCTTATTTTACACTATCTTACGTTAGGTAGTGAAATCGCGATTTTAAATTTTATTTTCATTAAAGAACATTTTACATTCTTTTAGGGCCGCGGTAGCCTGGTAGTAAAATGTCGGTTTCAGAAGCGGAGAGTTTCAGGTTCGAGATCTGATTACGCAGAAGAACTCTCGTGTGCGGGTCAAGTGCACTTTAAATCCACCGGGCCAAACGTCCGTCCACTGGTGTGGTGTGGAGAGGGGAGTGCCAGCTCAGGTGCCATCCTCGTCATCTGACCTCGGTTCAAAATTACGAGGTCGTCCCAAAATAGCCTTAGTGTTGCTTTAAAAACAGTACGTTAATATAATTAAAACTAAGCCAAATTCACATTCTTTTAATCTTTTAAAGAATATATTTGTGTCAGATAAATAACTTTCCAGATATCTTATTCTGTAATTAAATGAAAATTTTTTTTTAATTATATCGATTAATTTTATTTTTATAATGTCGTGTATTTTTTCCTCTTAATAAAATCAATTATTTGGTTTTATCCGTGTATTCCCACTTCAATATTCACACACACGCAAAAAATTGAAAGCAACAAGAAAATGGTTTTCTTCAGATGATACAATGTATCCTGGTCTCACCTATTAAGGTAAAAATGAGACTTGAGTTACCCCCAAAATACCTTACAGTCCTGCACTTCATTCCCTTGGTTTCCGTCTGCTTTAAACGCAATTTCCGTTGACAACGAGAGAAGGAAAAAGTTGAAATTATAATAAGTACAGCATTTTGAAATAAATTGTTCTTCCCTAAGCATTTTATGAGAAGAAATACGCTCCTTGTTACTGTTTTGGCTGGAGGGGGATTTTACCTAGCTAAAAGAAAAAAAAAATGGTAGAAATATTTTATCATAAATCTCTTTTCTCGGAAGTTACGGTAATTTTAAATATTTCAACGAAAGAATAAAAAGGAAATCTGATTTTATGAGCCTTAAAAAAAATGAATATTTTATTCATGTTGGCAATCCGTGTTTGAAGAATATTTTTTAGTATATATTATTGTAGATAATTGTTTCCCTAAGTCATGTCGATTTTATACTGAATAAAAAAGACTCTGCAACAATGAGGAAGACATTTTTAAAAAATGTTATCAAGAGAGCATATATTTGATTTTAAAGTAAGAAAGAAAAATAAATATCATGATGCAAACAGCACTTTGAAGACTACAATTGACTGAAGATTTAGAATTTCGCTTTAAGCAAAATATCTTCGAAATTTTCTTTTCTTCCGCGTAAAAATTCTAAGCTATTGCTATATTGTAGAGAAAATCCTGAAATGACATCATATTTTTAAAAATAGAAACAAAGTAAAAAAGTTTTGAGTTTCTTTCTTCAGATATCAAAAGAGTAAAACATATGAGAGTTAAAGTTTATCTTGAATTAAATTTTCCGGGGATATTTCATCTTTTCTAGTGTATTTATTATTTTTTGACATATGAAAGACGTTTAATGACATTATGCATTTGATTCTTCAAAAAATATTTCATCGAAATATAAATATTTTTCGAAAGCATTCATTTTTAAATCAATGACATTGTCACTGAATATCTTAATTCAAATTAACTGCTCTTTGGTTTGATTGACTTTCCTTTTATTCTTTTTAATTCTTTATTGTAAGAGATATCAAATTCGATATGACAGAATGGAAATGAAATAAATGGACTAATACAATTATTTAAAAATTTTAGTTTATTTCGATAGTTCTTTTTAAATAGATAATCGGATTCACTTAACATTTAAAATGCTTTGGGTGCATGCATAGGGTATTTTATTCCATTTTTCTTAATTCCGCGTTGAAATTACATAAAACTTCTAATAAGCAGCATAACTTCTAATGTTAGTAATAAAAGAAAACAGTCGAGACATGAAAGGTATTATGTTAATGTTGTAATGTCTTGATCTAGATTGATCATATAATGAAGCAGAATTTCCAGACAATTCTTTATTTTACAGCCCTATATACACAAATGATGGTTGGTTAAATCGGTTCAATTCAAAAAATTTCATTTTAAGATCTTGGTTAAATAAGCAGTTATTTACACCTGTAGTAGGAGACAAAATAGTCGAAGTCGAAGGGTTTTCTTGAAACTCAGTTGGTTCTCGGACTCCGAACTCGTAGGCGTAGTCCAACAGTCTACCTACAATTCGTTTCTTCTCTTCTTCTAAAAAAAAATCTCCGCACTTTATTTCGGCGACAATCGCCGCCTCTTAATTTACATTGGTCATTTGAGCTCTCTTTCGGCCAATCGGAGTTCTACAATATGCTCTATCAGCGGCGCCAGTCGGTCGTGGGAAGGTCCGTCTTTTGTGTGATGCACCTTTCATAACTGACTATTCTGGAACACGGAGTTATCATAATCCTTTCACAATGAGCAACATTTAGCATCCAGATGTTTGGACACCCCTTTCTCTTTGAAGGTACTCTCAATATCTCTTGGACGAGGAATTCCCCCATGTGGTCTTTCACTGTATTCCCTAATGAACAGATGCGAGACTACCCAGGTGAAAAGATCCACCATCTGGCTATCTCGAGGAGTTTAGTAAGTAACAGCGACGACATAACTGGCTGTAAATGTCTTATCAGTACTGGGAAACGGAGAATGTTACAATGTAAATACAAACGAAGAGTGTTGTGTATGAAGAATGCTGTATGTTTGCATGCATCAAGAAGAACAGAAATTGTAATGGGACATGCTGTCGCTGATCATGCAGAAGGAATGAAAATATCGAGAGGGGAAAAACGCACATGTTTCAACTTTCAGTTTCAACAATAACAAAAACTATAATAACCACAAAAATTGTTATTTAATTTTTACAAGAGTTATCTGAAGTGACTGCTGCTGATGTAAATGCAGATTCTAAAACGATGTCGGGCGCCTTCGCTCTCTCTATATATGGCACTTTTATTTCAGGATCCTGAGATTAGAACTTTTTGAACTTCCATTCGGAGCGGTTACTATCCCTCTTAGTTCGGCGAAACAATTGAGTTACTCTAATTGCTAAATATATATCTGTTCTTCTTTCAACCTTCCTCTCACTTTTTTTACTCAATGCCTCCTGACACATGTGCAGATACTCTGAGGTTTTTCGAATCCAAGAATGAGCAGTATGCTTTTGAGGATATATGTTGATATGCTTTAATGACAATATACTATAACGTTTTTTGTTTTTCCACATAAGCTAAGTGCATCAGGACTTCCAGATGTGGATTCTTTTCACTAGGAAAGTCATTATGTCTGGTCAATTGTTATTATATCCAGATGTGGGAAAACAGTTGTAGATCCCGTCGTTTCAAATAAATCCATCATGTCTTCTAGGGAGAGGAACGTCGAAACATACAGATGTTAAACTTTTATTTATTTATTAAGAGACTCCACAATCCATCAAGAATCGATCCATCACCAGCAACCATTGTCATAACATTTAGATAAACTCAAGCGCACTTCTCCCGACGTGCACTGCAAATTGCTTGTAATTGACATGTGCTGAAGAGGCGATCGGCTACAAAGATGGCTCCATGACATACACCCCCTCGGTCGGGTTTAGATCAATAAGGAAGCTTTGCTGAGCAACTATTGGGTGATAAAGAACTCATGTTCACCAATGAGAAACTGCAATCGGAGATTTGATGAAAATAAAATGCAGCTTTTTTCCAGAGAGAAAAAACAAAAGAAAGGTCTACGAAGGAGAGATTGGAGAGAGACTTCAGAGCGCGTAAAAGTTGTTCCTGATTGTTTGAGAAGTTCCGCGTGATTCGAACGTCTATATCAAAATCCACCCGATAAATATAGGAGGATTTTTGGAGATGCCCTGGAGTAGCCGTTTAGAGCTATCCCAAAATATGATCACCGAGGGTTTCTGTCCAAACGTTGGCACTAAGCCTGTGGCGGGATATTCCTGGTACATTGTCATGGTAATTATTCATCGCCCTCATTTGAGCATTATGTGTATTGACAATGCCTACTGGGTTCAGAATCTGCATGTGATTTTGGTGAATTGTCACCCTTTGAATGTTACACTTCAATTGTCTATTACGTCTATTCAGCAGTTTCTATGTTCCACTTCAATTTTTATTCCTTTTGACGCCTACTAACAAACTCCTGAGTTCGTTAGGCTATTAACAGAACAGCTTGTTTGTTTAGAATATATACATTTTTGTGAAATTGTTGAACAAATTAATTATGTTTAACTCAAAAAATCAATCAACAATAATACGATTTTTTAAAAATCTGAGTGCAGGTGAAAATAAGTCAAATGAGGTTTCTTTATTCATTTGAATAGCACATGTATTTATATCAGTTATGATGATTTTAAAGTTTATTTTCAAGTCGTTTGCAATGTATATATAAATTCAAATGAATATAAGGAAAGAAAAATAAACTCCCTACTTGCATGAAATTTGTTTGAGCACAAAAAAAGATGAAATATAAAAAAATAATCACATTTTCATCTAAAATTCGTACATTTATTATAAAATGTTTGATTGTTTAGGAAACATTTTTGCGTTTAATATGAAAAGTTTTCGTTCAATGCCAAAGTAAAAATATCTAATGCATTAAAATAGACTTTATTCTGTTGCCGAATTACATTGGATTATTCTAATAGATGTTTTTGTTGTGCATTAAAGTGTCTAGACTGTAAATTTATTATTTTAAAAAAAATTGTGATATAAAGATGTTTTCTTTTTCAAATACTTATATCACTTTTGAAATATTTTAGGATCTAAACGACTATAAAACTACCGATGGGGATAAATGCCCTGCAGTCGTTATTTATTCAGCTTGCAAAAAATGGAGGTAAGAGCTGCATTAAAAATGGATATAAAATGCAACTTCGTTTGTTCACATCAATATATTGTGTTCACCGGGAAGAAAGGGCAAAGAAATAAAAGGCGCGTGCAACATCGAAATGTAAAAGCAAACGGTCACGGAGGCGCGCTCAGGCTCCATTCACAAAAGGAGAAAATTATTCACGGTCTTGTAGTCAGCGATAAAAATGGAAAATATAAAAAGATCGATAAAATTACAAAACAAGACCGAGAAAACTAATTTAATGGGCGTGAAATAAATGTTCCTATTTACATCCATTATTTCCAATGTTGGAATTTCGAAGGAAATGAATGTCCGAATCTAAAACTCGAAATAATTGCTTAGCAGGAGTGTAAAGGGACATTTATTTTCAAACTCAAACCATTTGGAGTCTGCGGTTTTATTGACTGCCTACCAGAGAGTACGTAATACAGGGAAGTCGAATAGATTGGCTTGAATTTTCGAATTGTTTATAACATAGCAATACAGAGCATTAAAAAAAAGAAATTATTAATTTTTTAAAAGCTAATTTACCAGTAATAATGTTTTTAAAAATGAAATCGGTTTTCACTCAAGCAGCATCATTGTAATTAACCCTTTAAAAGGTCATTTTTTTTAGTCATAGTATAGTAAAACATTTTTAGGAATAAGGAAAGTGATTCATTTTACTTATCAGATAAATTTAATTAATTTATTGTGTTAATTAATAATTACGTAACAAATCAAGACACACCATTTTGTGGGAGACAAGGAACTGTAGCATCTAAGTTTCTGTCTTATTGGAAAATTTGACAGAACTTAAGCCAATCTACATATAACTTCACTCAAAGATTGATGAATTTGGTGAGAAGCATACTTCCCATGGCCTTACAAAGGGTTAAATAAACATTCGAGATATAGATACTCCTATGCTTTTTCAAAATCTGCATAATAAAATTGAATGTTTATTTATTGAGACTTTATGCAATTCCATATCGATTGACGCAGTAGGACGAATTTTGAAGCACATATTCCTTAATATTAAAAGAATTAACTTCGCAGTTAAAAATTTGTTACGTCCTTTCTAAAGAGATTGAGAGAGTAAAATAATTTTTGATTTTGTTTACTCATCTTAATTTTAGTCATAATATTGCACATTTTTGTATCATCATAGAATTTAGTACAATTTAATACAATTTTTTTTTTCAAATTTAATAACAAATTCTGTTTTGTTATTGAAATATTAAATCCATTTTGCTATTTAACTGCACTTACCGCGTACGCAATTTTAACAATGTGATTTTCTTCGTAGTACAAGCACTTTTTATTATGAAAGCACAGTAATTTTTTTTTTAATACTGCTATTTAAAATTGCTTCAATTTTTAAAAACTATTTTGAAGATTTTTCTCATTTTTTTATTACTCTTTCTTATGTGCCAGTTGGCATTAAAAAAAGATTTAGGATTTTTTAGCTTACGAATCTTGCTCTGGCGTGATATTTAGCTTATTGTAAATACTATTTTCTTTTTTCTTCAGTTTTGTTTTAAATTGAATTATTTAATTTTTCTGGCAATATGTTATTATGAATATGATAAAAAATTCTTTTGCTATTTGTAATTACTATTTGTTTTTACAAAGAGATTGAAAATAAAATTGAGATTCACAGTTTTTAAGAAAGATTTTAGATTTTTATACTAAACTTTCATTGATAAAAAGCAACAGGACAGCAATAAATTCACGAAATAAAAATTTAATTTTTTTTAAAACGTCAGTTTTAAATCTTTTTTTTCTATATTTTATGGACTTCAAAAATATACTTTTAAAAACATATCAGTGGACATTTCTTTTTAGCTTTGTAGTTTCTAAATATAGATAATATTTTTTGCGTTCCTTAGCTTTACATCATCCAGAATGTATACATTTTTCTTTTATCAATTACTATGCATAACTAAACTATATTTCAATTAAAGCATATTAGAATTTGATAGTTTAGATAGATAAATTAACGTCCCGTTTTAAAGCAACACTAAGGTTATTTTGGGACGGACCTCGTAATTTTGAATTGCAGTCAGATGTCGAGAACGAAATCTGAGCTGGAACCCCTCCAAATTTCCACACAACACCAACGAATGGAAGGGCGTTTGGCCCCAAAGGATTTAATGTGCACCATACCCACTTACACGTCGGTTCTTATGTGGAATTGGGTTTCGAACCTGGAACCTTCCGATTTCGAAGGGGAGACATTACCACCAGGCAACAGCGGTCATATTGAATAGTTTATTTGCCTCTTCGCATGCAATGATAAGTCTGATTCGTGCATTAATTTGCTGAATTTTAAATTTTAAATATGTAATTAAGTTAAAGTATTAACAATTTAAAATGAAAAAAATCACTTAAAAATGTTGCAATATCTCAAATGTACTCATAATAATATAGGAATTAAAATAATAATAAATGTCCCCATTAGAATGCGTCATCTAATTAGGAAGAAACGCTGTAAAAATGGATCATAAAATTTAAACCTATTCAAAAATATTTTCATAATAATGTTAACACATCTAAGCATATTTCCAGAAAGTTTCATTTGAACAGAATGTAGGTGTTCCGGTATGTATGCACTATATGTATTTTATTATTATTATTATTATTTGTATAAGAATATTACTTCCTTGCTGTTCATCTGTTTTAAAGATCATGTTCAAAGGACATTCAAGTGAGTTCATTTTCTTTAACTTAGCCTAAATTAAGAAATATGTACGTAAATAATACGTAATAAAAATAAATGATCCTGCAATTGTTATTGCAAATCAATATATTAAACTTTGATAAAGAGCAAGCTGTTTACATTCTAATGAATGGTTAAATTTTTTGAATATATTTGAATTCTACCACATAAAGTAAATTTAAAGGCTATCGCGAAATAACGCCCAAATTACATTTAGAAATAAGACTAGTCCTCATAAATCTTATAACTAATGCAATTCATGCAACCATCCACAAGATTCGAGTGATATGCCATTTGATTTTCAGCGCTTTCAATTGTTATTCGATTTATTTTCTCAATAATTATAATTAAAGTTAAAGGAAAATCTTTGATACTTGCTAGTATCAACCAAGAAATATAAATTTTTTCTCACAGTCAGAATATACTTTAGACTTTAAGAAATTCCAAACAATTTTTAAACATATGCACCAAACAGTGAGATTAAAAATGTCGTTTATGCAAGTTTCAGAATGGTAATTTATTAGGTATTATTAAATTCCGTTTGAGAGTTCCTGAAATCTCGTAAAAGGTTGAAAATAAGAATTCGAAATCCCTACGGTGTAAAAATGCATGTGTTTTTATTTTATACTAGCCGCCTTTGGCGACCAGCCGGTTCGCCAATCTTAATGTTCGTTAAAATTTTAATAATTAAATATTTTATGCAATTTCTACTTTAATAGCTTCTTCATCAAAATATTTTAAAACTTCAAATTTTGATTATCATATAATTCATTCATAATATTATAAAGGCCTTCAGTCATAACGTAATATGTATCTCTCTCATTTTCTGTTAGCACCCGTAGAATTTATGCTTTAAATTAAAGTGGAAAGAATTTATCTTCAATTAATATAATAATATTTTTTACTGAAACAAAGCATTTTTTTATAATCTGATTACTGAAAATAGAGTCACTCAGCGTTTAAACTTTATGGGCACTAAAGAATATCTTTTTTAATTTATGTAATATC
The DNA here is from genome assembly GCF_947563725.1 of Argiope bruennichi. Classification (NCBI taxonomy): domain Eukaryota; kingdom Metazoa; phylum Arthropoda; class Arachnida; order Araneae; family Araneidae; genus Argiope; species Argiope bruennichi. The sequence continues at coordinate 123,929,854 of NC_079155.1, read as the reverse complement.
TCAAGAGTTGGTCAACAAAATTTTCTTAGATTCATTATGAGCAGATCGATTAATTAACAATGTTTAAATTTAAATGCATCAAACACTAAGAAAATAAAACGAATCGTTTAAAATAAACAGTTGAAAACAGGTTTTAAAAAACTACTTAAAAAACGATGTACTTAAAACTATAAGCATATACAAAAAATATATAACTAACATAAATACAATTTACTTACAAAAGCATGCAACTAACCCAAAAATAAATTAAATCATCCATTGATAACGTTGTCATGGCAACAATCAGAACAGAATGCGCATGCGTGAATTTTCTTTGCCGGTTACGTAACGCAAATACGTGATTTTTTTCTACGCCAGTTGGGGTAACGCTATGCGGATTAGAAATTTTTAATTTCCTTTATTCTGTTTTATTTTAATTCAAAAGTACTTTAGAATGAATCTGAAAGATTGATTCATTAACAATGTTTAATTTTAAATGCATCAAACATTAAGAAAATAAACAGAACCGAGTGAAATAATCCGCCGAAAAATCTTAACCCTAGCCTCATTACTGTTGGGAGAAAAAAAAATTGAAGCCTTTCTCGTTTGGCGCTGGGGATAATGGAAGATTTTTTTGGCGGAAAAGTTGGCGGTGGGGAAAATGGAAGATATTTTTGGCGGGAAAGTTAGTTTTTAATTAATAATTAAAATTCTAATTAAAAATTCGAAAAAAGAAACCCCAGGTGCACATTCCCAACCTCCAAGGTATACATGTACCAAATTTGGTAGCTGTATGTCAAACGGTCTGGCCTGTAGAGCGCCAACACACACACACACACACATTGAGCTTTATTATAAGTATAGATTACATACATACAAAATAAATGCAGATAAATTTGTGAATATAACGACTCGTTAATTATAAAATAAATATTTTATGCACAATTTTAAAAATACGCTTTCAATAACAGATATTTTTGAGTTATTTTCTACTTTTTAGATTATGTAGATATAAAATCGTGAAAAGTTATCTACAGGCACAATTCGTATGAAATGAATGTAATAAATATATTTAAATACTGCATTGACAATGAGAACACAGATGGGAAATGGATTATCTGAGTAAAATTATTTAAAACTCTTCTAGAGTTTGGAACAATTTTACTCATATTTCCATCAAAATGAGAAAATATCAATCGCAAAATTTCATAATTGCAAAAAGAATTTTTTTTTTAATATTATGGATTGGCGTTGATTTAATTCTGCATAACAAGTAAGTCATTGGATTGTCACATTATCACAGTGACATTACTTTTTGAAATATATTTTGTTTCTAAGAACAACAACAACAAAAAAAAAAGTGTTATTGCATTTCAACTTTAACCCTTTCATTATTGACCGGCTTTACCGGGTGGGAAAATTCTATAGTGGTGAGCTAGTTTCTGTTTCAGACAAGTTACAGGATGTAAAGCGAGTTCATGCTTGGTGATAATTCATTTTACATCCTACACCATTCGTATGAAACAGAAACTGGCCCGCCAGGATAGAATTTGCACATTTGTTTCGGCTGAATCAGAGTAAAAGGATTAAAAATGCAGACAAGGATAGTCACAGCAAGCGCAATTATGTTTATCATGTAATCATGCTTAAACGAATGAGAGCTATTTAAAAAAACAATCATTTGTCTTATATTTCAATAATAAAATTCAGTCAACAAAACGAGTTGAGTGATTATAAATATGCAGATCTTATATATACAATAGATATGCAAAATAGACTTCTTATGAAATTTTATGTGACAATTATATTTAATTAAAGACGATTCACAAAGCATCAACTATTTGTAAAATGAAGGCAACATATTTAAAAAATTAACCGACTTTCTGACTTAAAATTTTAGATTTAAAAAAATACAACAAGAGAGGAGCAGTGAATGCATAAACATTTACTTTAAAATATCCCCTATTTATGGATACAGTTAATTATATTGCTGGAGTTGGAATTTTATCAGATTATTGTGGGAAAAGAATTTATTTAAATTATAAATAATCAACATTTTTGCTCATTTTCTCAATTCTATCAAACAATATTTTGTGCAAATTAAGTATTCCAGCTACTGTGCTAATATACATACATTCACAGATGGATATTTCGATTCTTGAGAAATCTAAAATGATGATATTTATCAAAATTCTGCTTTTACTTTCTCGTATAAGAAGTATAAAGAAAAAATTCAAATTGAATTCGCAAATAAAAAAATTGGAGCTCTAGAATTTGATGAATTTCCTTGTTTTAGATTTCCCTGAGTTCGAAAAACACATTTTTGGAAAATGTTTGTCTGTAACAAAGACAACTCAAATGCTTTGAGCTAGTTAGATAAAATTTTATATATGGTCTTTACACCAAAGTTTGAGCAAAATCTATTCCGAGGAAGTTTGCCTGTGCGGATGTACGAATATGAATTAATATTATAATTATAAATCGAAAATAACTAGATGAAGGAATTTCAGCACAATGATTTAACGTCTGTCAGTCTGTAATTTCAGAAACATGTAAAACCATAATTGAAAAACGCAATGTCTTAAATATATGAAATTTTGTATTTGATTTTGTGACAGTATTGTAGTTCTTTTCTATTTTTTTTCTCAATCGATTGGGAAAAAACACGTCTAAAACGCAAATTCACTTTATTGGAGAGTAAGTTAGAAAGTTTATTGGTGGCCCTTCTCTCTAGTTAATTTTTTGGCATTTTCAATACTTCTTTTGCGTTTATTTCTTGTAGGAAAAAATAAAAAAAATATGTGCAATACCAATAAGAGGAACAGCGTCCGATGTCGGTGGCATAGTTTCGGCTACCAAGAGGAGGAACACAGTTAGAGATAACAGGATAGTCACTCCTGAAAATGTACAAACGGTTAGAATGGTATTTTTTGGTAGATTACAGTATACACTATGTAAGTATAATATAACAAATCTGCTGACAAAATAATTTAAAAAAATATAATGTTATACAAATAATATTTACTATATTGTTTTGTTTTTTATGCAAATATTTCATTGCTTTCATCTGATGTTTGTATTGATTAAATTTCCAGTGCATTACTAATAAATGCCAGCTGGTCATCAAAGGCGACTTTAAATTATTGAAATAACATAATTTTACTTTGCAAAGTTAATTTATGTTACAGTTGCATGATTAAAAAAAACACATAACTTTAAACTGTCTAAATTGCCTTGCATAATAATGTGACGTTGCATTCTTTTTCATTCAACAATACCAACTATGAATCCCAAAATAAAATATGCTTAAATTATTTTACAATAAGCTTTTTATAGATCTGAAGTTCAAAATTTAAAATATCACGTGAGCAGGATTTAATACAATAAGTCGTAGTTGTGCAAACGTGGAATAAATCTTATTTTCTATATTATAAGTTGATAAACGTTAATTTCGTTTGGAATTAACATTTCTTGATAGTTTGATTTCCAAATTACCATACAAAAATTATTTACAATGCAATATTATTTTTGTGAAAAAATTCTATAGCATTTTTTTAAAATAACGTTTGTAAATTACTTCAAAATGATATTTTTACAGACATTCTTATAGATATGCCGTTCAGAATTTAAACTTCTATATAAAGCGTTATACATCACAAGTTATAAAGATGATAGATATCACCTAACTTAACATCCATATGATTGATTGTCAATGATACGACGATCAAATATATTACAGAGTAACCAGAATTATGTTTCATTTCAACCATATCAAAATTATTTTATAATTTTCATACCAGCGTCCTTCTATGCTTCAGAAATTTTTTGAATGACATTTTTCTCAGAAGTATTTCGGAATGCTTCTTCTACACACATTAAAAAACGATAAAGAGCTGCTCGGTTTTCCAGGGAAAAATGTTCAATATCAAAGCTTTTCGAGCCGTAATCTACTCCAGCGAACAAACTTTCTTTAGATACCGGGAAGATGACAAAGTATTTCCCAAGATGTTATTGAATTTCTCAAATTTTTATCAGGAATCGGAGGACATTCTTTATCAATATTTATTATAAAATATTATATTTACGCTGTGTTCCATTCTCCCCGAAAAAAATTTAATGCTTACTTTGATGCGCGTCATATTGTATTTGGATTATTTTGTCTGCTTTTTTGCTTTCAAGAATACTAAAAATATGCTAAGAGAATGTTTTGAAATTTAATTGAAAGAAGAATATATACTAAGAGATGTATTGTAAGAAAGAATATTAGGAAATGTATTGTTTGAAATTTTATTTCAATATTTTGACACCTTTCCACGGATTGCAACTCCATGTGTCCTTCCCCACCCCCGAGAAAAGAACAATGCCTAGCTCTGAATGGAATATCTAAAAAGAGGAACGAAACACATGTATGAAATTAGATATGCAAAATTTTGTGATGTGCGTAGCTCAAAGCTGAAACTAGCTAAATGAACAAAATTTTGACATATGGTTTTACTATAAGAATCCTGGCTATGTATCAAGGTTTCGTCCACTTTATCAATGAGTTGATTATGTGTTAGTCTCTTTATTAGTACATAAATGAACATGGATCCCCCCCCCAAAAAAATGCACCAAATCTTTACAGTTTTGAATTTTCATCAAAATCTAGACGGTCAATAGGTCTAAATATAACTCAAAATTCATATTCTATTGTTTCAAAATCCTCCATATTATGTAAACCGGCATACTATGATTTAATCTTACACAAAATCGATATGAGTTAGTAAATCAGAGAATTAAATTTCCCCCACTGCTTGTTAAACAAAATCAAAAAGTGTTAGAAAATTTAGTTTATGAAAACCACTGGAGAACCGATTTCATAACTAAAATTGAAAATCAATTTGTTGTCATATCTAATGTTCTTGAAGATAATGTAATTTGCTAAAAATTTAAAATCGTATTTTTTAATAAAAAATAGCATACTTTGAAGAAATAAAAGGTATTATGTTAGTCAGGATTGAGGGCGACAGTAGGAGCATTTTATAATTTATTTCTTACCAATAATATAATTTACTATTTTCGTGTTAAAAAATGTATTTTACATATCTTGACAAAAATTCAATATTTTAATGAGAATAGATATGGCAAGAAACTCACTGAAATATTATTTCAAACCTGTTTATTTTTTAAATATTTATAATTTTCATTTCATTGTAATCTGTGTAATCACCTGCATTCGATCCTTTTAACAGCAATATACTGATATTTTACTGTACAAAGCAGTGCTTGAGCCTTTTCCTTTCATCCTCTTTAGTCACTCTCATCTCTTTTGTATTTACTATATTTCTCGTTTCAAATCTAATTCATTTCGTTTCAGCATTGATTTGACCATTGGAAATAGTAAGTCACATAGGGTGCAATCATGACAAGACAGGAAGCTATCCTGAAATCCCATTCATGATATGAAACGTATTGATAGACACTGCATTTCGTAGTAGGCATTGCTCAAATTAGTGAAGAAGAAATTATTTGTTTTGGAATAGACCAGATCATTTTTTTTTGATCTGCTCATTCAGAGAAGTAAAGATATATGGTTTATTTGTTAGATCTATTGTTCTGTTCAAGTGTGCATCAAAGAATGTTAAAGAGGAATTTCATTTTCCTGAATCATAATCAAATGACAAGAAAAACTCTTTAACACAGTGGTAGAGTTAGTTTGGGCCATTTAGTTTTCTGTATGAATCACATCTAATTTTTCATAATTTGTATCTAATTACAAATGAGTTGCTCAATTTATTTTTAAAATCTATTTGCTATGAAGAAATTAAAAAGTCAGAGTAATATGATTGGTAAAATAATTAAAACTTATGAACTATCATACTTTATTCTAAATGGAAAACACATTATAATCTTAAAACATAAATTGCCATATTCATCAGAGACATTTGAGCGAGTTAATTCAGCAGTAAGCAGGAAACTACTTGAGCACTGTCTGTGTTCGATTTATTGTTCTTTTCACATAGTTTGGCCTTGTTCTGCATGTATTTGCCCTGCTCTGATGGAACAATATTTTAATTGATGATTCATTACTTTTGATTCCTCTGGCCTTCTTATGGATCCCTTAAAAATTCTTGCCTAATCGGTCACACTTAAAGACCGTCTAAAGCATTCACAAAGTCATAAAGGAGACCATCTAAAGCATGGTAAAATATAAATTATATTTAAACTTTATCACCTGTACCTTGCACAAAATGAATTCTTTTTTTCTTTTTCCTTCTTTGCTATTTTAAAGTTTTCTTTTTAAATTTTGTGCACAATATTTGTCACTCAATTTTTGAACAAATTATATGACACAATATTGTGAATATTGAAATTATATGACACAATATCTGTGTCCTTAACAAGAGGTCGAAAAATTAACCAAAATCTACTAACCAAGTGTGAGTTTCTCTCCGGAGTCAGGTGGTAGAGTAAAACCTAGCAATGCCATGGATGAGATGAGAACGCAGGGGATGATGAGGTTGAAACCGTAGTAGAGGGTTCTACGTCGGATGTGGATGCAGAACGTGATGTCCACATAAGGTTCGGGGCAGCAAGCGTACACGATCTCGTTGCGGGTGCCTGGCATCTCTGCGATGGGTAATGAAATATAATTATCATATTTAATATATTATAATTAAATATATTTACTTATATTTCAAAACCAGCCAGAAATACGCCACTGCCGTGTGGCGCATTTTTAACCCCTTTATCCGTAGACTTATATAAACTTAGATTTCATTAACTAGTGAATGACAACAAATGTGTATTCATTTTACTTATTTTCATTCCATAAACTTAACTGCAATAAGTTAGAAATTTAAAGTGATATGAATAAGTATAAAAGATAATAATACTTACGACTTCTAGATAGAAAAATAACAAACAAATATTTGATTTTTTTTAACCAACTTGTTCGTTGGGCTATGTCACAGAATTTAAATCATTAATGTATATTTTTAAATAAAAATTTTTTAATGATGCAATATATACCTAAAATTCATATCTTATACTGAAGAAAATATTGTGCCCTTTATGAAACAAGTATACTAGATCATAATTTTTTTAATTTCAAATTAGTAAAACAGGAGTTCATACTCTTCAGCAATGTGAAGTGTTTTATAATTTTTTTATTCATTGAAAAATATGTTGTATTCCTACATTAATATCTTCTCCATTCTTGAGTAAAAATAATGCTTTGACTATTTATTTCTAAATTTGAGGATAAGTTTTAATAAAATCAGAGATTATTTATAAATGGTTCTAGGTACAAAAGTATTTTCATTTCAGACAATAAAGCTTGTCAATTATAAATTGTTAGTTACATTTTTAAGCTAACAAATTTTTAATTGCTTGCCTGTCTTAATATAAGCATAATTTTTTAAATCTTTGTAGCTTGATAATGAATCGTTTGCCGTCATATATATAACATAGATTTAATCAAATTCCTAGGAAATATTATTAATTTTGCATTGTGAATTGAAATTGTATTGTAAATTTGTAAATTGAGAATTCCAATTTTTTAGTTATGACTAAAAATATAAAAATAAAAGAATTTTAGCTATATCATTCTAATTCTGTTTTATAATGCTAAAAATACTGAGAAGCAACACATTTTAGCATTTCAAAATATTGCAATATCTCAAATAAATTGCAGTTATACTTTAAAAAATATATTAAAACATTTTTTTTTATATATGAGTAAAAAAAAATGTACAAGTATATCTTATATTAAAAAGAAAATCTAATTAACAATCTGCATGAAATTATTTTTAATTATGCTTATAATTTAAATCTGCAACGTTAAATATTAAACTCTATAAATATTTGCTTTAATTAATAATTTCGTATAATAAAGTATATCAAATCATCATTTCAAATTAATGCAATAATTTATATCGGATATATTACTTCAAAAATAGAATTTAGTTTTAAATGAAAATACAATGAATAATTTTAGGATAAGTTTATCAGTCCAATAAAAGTAAATACAACTGCTTTATTTCGATCAGGAATTAAATTGATAAATGATAGCCTCATCTGTTGGCACAGTACCTGTAAATAACGCTCCTTCTGAAAATGTGGTGCCTATGACTAAATTATTATTTGCAAGTGCAAAGCGTTAATGACTAGTTTTTGACTGGTCAATGCATTAAGGCAACATTTGGCATTTAGTAGAATAGCGCCAAATCTTGCGCCAGAAAGGATCTAACAATAAAATACTTCGTATTGTTAGTATGCTTTCTGACTCATGAATATGAATATTTGCATCGTAAACTCAAAAGCTATTAATCATAAGAATATCACCGGAATTTTTTTTTTCAATTTAAAAATAAATAGTGGTATTTTTTCAAAATGCCTTGTAATTAAAAAAAAGGATATTATCCTCAACTTTTATCGATTTTTAGCTTAGATTTAAACCGTTTTTATTGCTTTTATAAACTTAATTACCCGCTTTTAGTCTATTGTTAAATATTGTGGTATGAAGACATTGTTTGTTCTTGGATAATGTAACCTGCATGTACTGCACCTTAGAATAATTCTTTATTTATATTCACTACATATTCTGCTCAGTTTAACTTCTCTTGTATAAGGGTAAGAGAAAAATTCCCAATACAAATATTTATATAGTTTTAAAATAAAAACAAATTCAAGTATAGAGGATGAATAAAATAAGAATATAGTTAATTTAAACATGTCTGAAAATAAATTAAATCTGTGAAAAAGAGTAAAATTGAGTAAAAAATTTAATTTAAAAGATATCACTTTTAAAAATGATTAGTCAAAACTGAAATGGCTTTTGTAAAAATTATTGAAATCATTCAACTACTTATAAAACGAAGGCATCCCATTTTTTTACTGGATTTGAACTTTTTAATGTAAAGGATAGAATACGGGCACTCAAAGATGGACCCACTCGGTTATTGAACTTTGCCTTACTAGATTATTCAGTTTCCGTCTTTTGATTGTCTAGTTTGTTGAAATTTGCGAGTAGTTAATTCTGAATTAACATTTTGTCAAAGACATTACAAGCAAATTTAAACTATTCACAATGGATTTCCTCCAACTTATTAGAAGGGCCTTGAAAGTCTGGTGTTAAGATTTTGGCTTCGGAACCGGAGGATTCGAGGCTCGAGACTCAATTCCACCAAAGAACCGTCGTATAACGTCGTATAAGCGGGCTTGGTGTATGTTAAATCCGTCGGGTCAAACGACCTCCCATTGGTGTGATGTGGAAGTTTGGAAAGGGGGTTGCCAGCTCAGATGTCATCCTCGTCATCTGACTATGGCTCAAAATTAGGAGATCCGCTCCGAAATACCTCTGGTGTTGCTTTAAAACGGGACATTAATATTACTAATTTAAACCTCCGACTTCGTAAGAATAGTTCAAAATTCCATAGGAGTTCAACGGTTTTCCACGTGGCTCAATTTTACCATTGAACGTTTCAGTAAATATTATTTTTCTAGTAAATTAAATCAAATGAATTTGAATTCAAAACTGAACACCAAATTATAGGGAAATAAAATGCATAATATGCTTTCAAATTGACATTCCAATTTTTCAATAGACTTCTTTTAATATAATAACAGTCTGCGGCAAAATATTTAGTAATACGACCTCTGTTTTATGAGTTTTCTGCTGTTGTAAACCTATTTGGAAAACAGAAAATGCTTAAATGGATAAAAATAGTGAATAAAAAAGTTATTCATTAGTGAAGAAAAATTTTATTTTAAGAAATATAAGGTTTTTTTGCATAATATTTTTATTGATGTCTAGGCAACTGTTTTTTAGTTTACTTATAGAATTTTTAACAAAATTGAAAGCGATTCTGCGTTGATAGAGGCATGAAGAAAATTTCAGTTTCAAACTTTAGTAGAAGGTTTTTAAAATTCTGTAATATTTATTAATGTAGAAACTGGTTATTTCCAGGTATTGAGTCTACGAAAATAATTTTATTTACAAGTTACATATCGACAGATGAAACGGTCTTTTCAGGTTTTGTCGAATTTTATATGCTTCTGAAGAAATTTTGTTATTACGTATTTGATTAAGGTTAAGTTATAAAAAGTTTCAATCCTCCCCTGCAGAGAAATTTTTTAAAAATATATGAAGTTTATATTACTGTTCTTAGCTAGGTACTCGATATCAAATCTTTAAAGATAATATTTTTTTTAGCTTCTCCAAAAAAAAAAAAAATCATAAACAGATATTTTTTTTTATAATTCATATGTGTCAGTCTGATTACAAACATTCCTTTTGCTTTAAGGAATATAAGCATACTGATTCATGATGGTTTTCGTATTCAATTTATAAAAGGACTTAGTTAATGATTGGACTTAATTAACCTTTATTTATTAATAACCTTTATTAATTTTTTTTACCTCACTGAACGCTTAAAGGAAAGATTATTGACGCAATTAAAAATATTATAAAATCAAAACTAAATTAGAGTTTGTGTAAATATTCAGAAACTGATATAAATAGATGATAAATAGGAGAAATGAAGCTACTTGTAGTAGCCAGAGTAAAAAAAGATCATTAATTTGATTTATGAGTTAGCAATCTTAAAAATGGTAGTTTATACCCGACAACCATTGTAATGATGGGTTCACTTCCTGGTTTCTTTAACTATCCTCATCATTTCCAAAACGTATTTTTGATTTATGAGCCATGCTTATATAAGTTTATGAAGAATGAGTTGTCGGAATGAGTTTATTGCCACCGGTCGAAAAATTTTGATCAGATGAGAATGTGGCGAGTGGTTTTCGACGTTAGGCAACTTATTTATTAGCCATTTTATAACAATTTTCATGAAATGTGTCCCTTGTTTTTAAAATAATTTTTAATACAAATATTTCCTGGAAATAACTGCTTTAATATGCAATAAAATGGCATAGGCTAGAAAAATAAAGCTGTTTTTCTTCATCATAGTCATTAATGACCACGAAGTTATTAAAGCCATATGTAACCATCCATTTTCAAGAGATGCAATAAAATACATTGGACCATGATCTATTTATAGATGGATTAGTTTAATAACGTTTTATAATTCATTATTATTGATACATGGAAACTAATGTGTAGACATATTCTGTTACATAAATTCGGTTTAAATGAGATATTTCTGTTACAGAACCAAATGAAATGTTCATAATTTTAAATGTTCATGACCATAAAAGGTTATTTAATAAACCTGTTTCAAACAAGTAACAACAGTTCTCTATTTTTGTTAAAATCTTCAAATATATTATTCAATTAATAATTTTTGTAATATCTATTAAAGAAGTATTACTGGTGATAATTTCATGTCGTTATTTACTTGTTATTAGCTTCAAAGGATGGATTATGCAATGCTGAATGAGAATTTACAGATGCCAATTTAACATTATTGCAAATCGTTCATTCGATGTGAATTGCGTGATAACTAATCCAAAGATATGAATTTTAATTTTTTGGCAGCTGCTAACTATATTTTGCTTATGTTAGTGCTAAATATATTTAAAAGTTTTTTTAAAGTCTCTAAAGGTTATTAATTTTTTTTTAACGTGAAGAATACATAAGTTGATAATATTATCTTTTTATTCTGTGTACTTATGCAATTCAATGATAATTATAAATATTTTTTGAGATTCCTTGCTTTCTTTCTATAATACTAACTTAATATACAATTTAATAAAAACTTTTTTATCTAATTAATAAAAAAATTTAAACTTTTTAAATTAAACTAAAAAAGTTTTAGTAATAGCGTAAAATGTACTGTTTAAATAAGTTGATAATGAGAGTGCTGCTGTATATGTATCGGGAGGAAGAAAAATTAAAATCGAACATACTATTGCAAACCAAGGAGTGAGTAAAATTTTCAGAATTACGCATGAAGGCGGTAAAAGGCATTGTAAAATGAGAAGAGATTGTATCATCACAAAATGCTATAAGCGGGCACCAGATTTACTAATATTCCGAAGCTGCTATTTTCAGCAATGCCACTAATTGACTGCTAGCTCTCACTGTTAAAACTACTTGAGGTGGGGGAGAGGTTTACCAGAAAGTTGAAAAGAAACGGTAAAGAATCTTATGGCATAGAATACCTTCTAAAAATATACTTTGCTCGTCAGGGAAGTATATAATATTTTTTTTCTTCTTAATCGTTGTTCCGAATTTAATTAAGTTAAAAATATATTTCGAAATTATTTTCTTTTCCATTTAGAATAAGTAGAATGCAAAAATTTATATTTTATTATTTAACTTTCAATTTATGAATATTTTAAATAAATAATCCTTTTGGCAGCATGAACTCTGGGAAGATCTCAAGTTAATACGACTTATTACATTAATAATAGTTAATACGACTTCAACATTAATAAAATGTAAGTGTTACGATAAATGTAATGAACTGTTGATTTTATATAATTTCCGTTGATTATGAATAATCACCAATAGATTTAGCGGTGATTAGGAATGTTCAGCGGTAATTTATACATAATCACGGATTAATCACATTTACTGTAACATAAGCAAGTTAGAACATGAGTGGGAAAAAGTGATAATTGGTTTTTACCTTTTTTTTTTTTACAAATTTGTAAACTGTGTTCATTTGTAAAGACTATCCCAAGCAAATGCAATCTATTGATGCCTGCTACATTTAATTTAAGGGATTCCTCGAATTCTGTAAATGTAATATCTCGAAATATTATTCTTCTACTCTTAAGTTTCAGTTAAAGTCACAGAGCAAATGTAATAAAAATGCACCAAAGACAGGGAGTGTTTTCTGGTTATCACTCATCTAAGCCCAATACTACTTTCACATGTTAGATGCCATGCTGATTTCACAGGGCTCGCCCATCTAAAGAACTTGAATTTTTATTATTTGTAGAATATTTCGGTGAAATCATATGTTAATATGTGTAATTATTCGTAATGCATTTGTATCGACGACCTCCCCAGGTGCTGAAATATGTTATACATATAAATAAAATTATTTTTACATGTTTTATATTGCACTCATTTCTTTATACTAGTTTAGTAACGATGATATATTGAAATATCATCGTTTATTTTTCATATAATGAACTGATATGAAAATATTGAAAAATTTACTCGAATTATGTGTTTCTAGTAATCCTGGTTTCGCCTGTCACCGGTGACCCCCATGGTGCTACGCGCGATCTCAGTCATCGGGGATCCTCATTGCACTCAACGTGTTATCAGCATTGATCAGAACAGAATGGATGTTTCCAACATGTTATGGTTTTTAGCAATATATTCTTTAGAATATCTGGGGAAATATACATAACTACATCCTTTAACAGAAATGAATTACTTTAAATCATCCATTCTACTCACCAATCAGCTCCCACTCTCCGTTAGTGATGTAGGTGGACAGGTCGCCCCCTTTCATGGAAGACAGCTGCAGGTCGATCTGGTTGCCGTCGTAGGTCCAGGAACCGAACTTCATCTTGCAGCGCTGATCGTCGAAGGGGAACCAAGTGATGTCGATCTTACAGGTGCTTTTGAAGATGCCAGGGGGAATGTAGGTGCAGCTACCATTATTCCTCACCACCACGTTCGTGTGGTAAGTGCCGTCGAACTTCTCGTCTGCGCTGCAACAAATCCACCCCTCGTTTATTCGTTCAAAACTAAAAACATAGAATGCTTGCAACAATTCTCATGAGTTTTCTAATTAAAGAGATTGAAGTTGGCATCCTTATCAACTTCTTATAAAAATAATCGAGTTTTTAACAGTAATTATTATGAATGATGATTGTATATTTACATAAAAGTATCTATAAAGCGATTTTAAATTAAAGTAGTTTCTTTTGAAGATGCCAGAGGAAATATAGGTGCAATAGAAGATGCAAACTATTAAGAAGGATAAAAATAAGATATATTGTTAATTTTAGGAACAAAAACAGCATATACCAGACAATTTGACATGATTTTTATTTTGTGCTAAACGTTATGGATATTGCTAATAATTTATAGATAAATAAGAAGTTTACTTCTGGTGGAAAAAATTATACATGATATGATAAAGTGTATGTAAAAAAAAAAAAAATCAAAGACGCAGAAATACTTCCAACCAGCAACATAACCGAATAGTTTTACGAGAAAAGTAATGAATAAGAACAATATTTATATAAAAAATGTTTCTTGATGCAAATTTAATAGCCAAAGCAAATGCTTAAGATACTTTTTTCACAATTTGAACGCTTATTCTTCATATTTGGAAATTTAGGCATAACCTATTTTAACACTATTTGTAAATCACATGTATAAAGTCTTACAGATATACTTAAATTCTTTGATATAATTTTTACAATTTAGCGAATGTATTTAACACTCTTGATTCATTTGCTGGATATAAAAAATTTAGTACCATAATGCATACATTTACTTATCTATTGCATTTCATTTGAATACTACTAAATGTTTTCCTTGTCTCTTTATATCGCTATAATAAGAGAGAACTATAATTACAGAATAATACAAAATAGAGACTCATATTCTTTTCAGTTTCCAATATCTAAAATCCGACAGTAATTCTAGGATATGGCAGTTATTGATTAGTTGTAATCGATAATTCCTATTATGCTCTATGATAATCAAAGTATATGTTTTTATTTATAAAATGCATTATTAATAGACGTGTACTTACTATTTTTATATATATTTCTATTTATTAAACGATGTTTACAGAAAAAGCCCATAATTACTAGCTCATAAAGTATGATTCATTTATAAATTGTAATTTCTTATTACGAATTAAAGATACATTTCCCAGAATAACTTACTAGTTTTACGATAAATACATCAAAACTGCAACAAGTTTTAATAACGTATATTATTATGAAATGCGAGGCGAACTAACAATTATAATCCATTTCGCCGCGAGTCTATCGGCGCAATATGGAATGTAGGTAAAGATCGAAAAGGAGAAGCTCTCATTTAATCCAGTGGAGCTGAGTAGCAAGAAGGGAAATAATTCAGTTTTAAAGCAGAATCTATTGGAGAAGGGTCTATGAGACTCAGAGTATCTAAATATAATAAAGGAGGCTTCGATTAACTTCTATATCTAATGGTATATAATTTTGTAATTCATACACTTTTTTATTATTGGTTATTGAATAACAGTGTTTTGTATTTTCTAGAGATTTTTCTTAAGTCATATTTCCCTCTTAATTAATACCTAATCTCTTTGGATATTAAATACTGAAAAATAATCTATGAATCCTAAAAGTTTTGGCTTTTTTTCCCCATTACTTTTAGCCAGCGGTGTACTACTTATAGTTAACCGAGCGTATACCGGAATAGGGAAGAGTCTAAGGGAGATGGATTACGATATGCATTGAACAAAAACCTTGAGAAGATTATTACATTCAGTTAAATTTCCGTTCCAAGGTCAATAAATGTATATACAAAAAAAAAAAAAAAAAAAACTTAGCGAAAGAGATAATAATTATAATTACCTTGAAGTGTTTATGAAGTATGCATAAATTATAACAACAACAGCAGCTTGGGAAAATAAGCATTTCAGATTTAATCTTTTGAAATATTTCAACTATGAATATAATAGAACTTTATTTTTCAATGAGAATTTATATTTACTTATTTTAAATCTAATAAATAATTTCTTTTGACAAAAAGGATTATCCATGCTTTCATATCTAAGCAAAATTTTGACTTCATTATCTAAATGCTAAGTAATTGGTAATTCCATAGAAAAATTATATGAATAAAGAAAATAAAGAAAAACAAACGTTGAAATAAAGAAAAATAAACAATTAATGTTAATTTTGGGTTTTATTTTAAGCTTACATGTTGTGTGATAAACGAAGTGTCAATATTTAGATTAGAATAAATGTTGTGTACGATTTTTTATATAATAAAATTTAAAGATTTTATTTAATTCCTCTCCTTTGAATTTACTTGGAATCCGGATCCATATTTATATAACGTTGTTATTACAGGTCAGTTGCCGGCCTCCAACCAAAAAGAACATTTACTGAGAAATAAAAAAATGTACATCAAAAAGCAAGTCACGAAAAAAAAATATTTGCAATAAATCTGACTGTGTTGATTTTCTTTCTTGCTTCTCATTATTGACATATCTTCAGGCACACATTATGAATGATTGAAATACAATCGAAGCTGATAAATTTAGATTAGAGTTCGTCTTTTAAATTATAGGAATCATCCCATAGGACGGAGTTTTTTGTGTAGCTAAGTTTAACTATGAAAGCAAAATTACAAAAAATAAAGTTTAAGTCATAAGGTCGTTCTTTTTTCTACCTTTTTAGTTTATTAATTCGTTCATAATATTTCATCCTTCCTCTGAAAAATAGCATTTTCTTGCCGTAATAAACCGAAACCAAGGCCTTTCTGTAATAAAAAGATAAGTGTTCGAAATGTATCCGAATGCTACGTATAACACAAGAGAACTGACGGTAAAGCCAAAAAGACTAGTTAGGGTTACGCAGTAATAACAAAAAAAGAACAAGAAAAGAATTCGGAGGGAGATCAGAAACGCAAATGATTCTATAAAGTGGAAAATTACACAACCCAGCTCTGTTTCTTTACATTACTCTTACCCCCTTCCCCCTCCACGCTGATGAGTAAAGGCTAAATATGAGCAAACTGAAAATCAGAGTACTGAAACTATATTTGTTTCAGAAGTGATGGACACAGGGAGCCATCAAGTGGAATTTAAAAATTGTTCCGGTTTAAAAAGCACATATTCATCACCGCCCCTTGAGTTCGATTTCTAGAAATGCATGGGGAGTACGCCCTGCTGTGAGAGGCGTTTGCTAGTGATGCACATATGACACGCAAAAGGGCTAAAAATATTTTCTTATTAAAATAATCTTATTAAAAATATCTTTAAGTTATGCTCAAGTTTTGATACAAATTAAATAGTAGTTACTCCGATCGAATGAACAAATCGCGAGAAGCTGCTAACATCAGATAAATACAATTGATTTGTTACTATTGAAAATATCTGACCTGTTATACATCAGGACATCGGGCTTCCAAATTCTCCAGGGAGGAATCCGGAGGTCCGCTACTCCTCCGTAATCGCTCGCATTCCACCGTAAGTTGACATCCACCCACTGCTGTCGGGAAAGAAGCACATTCAGACGAAGGACACATTGAACACAACACTGAATATCAGATATATTTATTTATCCAGCCATATCAAAGAAAATATTACCGCAAGCCTCCCTAACTAGAATTCCGAAAGAAAAAAAAATGCCCAAACTCATTTTATCCTTATGATTTGAAGACGGGAGATAATTTGGTAATGGAATGCAGTACACGATTAATAGCATTTTCATTAAGGCATTGGATGTTAGTTGTGGTAATTACGAGTTATATTTTTTGGAAGGAATGCATTTAAGCCGATATTGCATTCAGGTGTTTCTTCCAAAATATTTTGCTATATAAGTTATTTTTAAATTCGAGGAAGTAATGCTGTTCAAGAATAAAAACTGAATCACCTTCAACATAGAATTATGAAATGTCTCTCTCACAAAATATATAAAAAAAAGAGCTCAAATCCTACATCGAAGTAAGGATTACATATTTTTTTTTACTTCCATTCTGCAACAATCAGCAAGCTTTAATTTATTTTCTGAGCTTCACAGATATTGTTCTTGCAGTTTTTATTTCTATGATTCGCATATCTAAACCACTAGAATTTTAGTTCCTCTTAAGACTAATCAGTCCGTTATTAATTCAGGTATTGATACTTGCAATTCAATCGTATAATCTCAGTTACGGTTTGCGTTTAATAATCGAACATTAAAATAGGTAACTTCATAGTATCAAAAGGATTAACCTATTATTTGAATGTTTTTCAGCTATTCTGCAAGAATTAGGGTTTCAAAATGGAGTTCATGTGAAGCCACTTCTGGAAAGTTGAATGAAAAGATAAGAACTGAAATTCTTCAATTTTTGTTAGTAAATGCAAAAACTCAATGGTTGTAACAAAGAAATATGAAATTTAAAATATTTCTCTTAAGAAATAAAAGGAAAATCAGCGTCAATTTAGCGGCAAGATTTAACAATTAAAGAAATGCGTTGAAATCATGATCTGGATTAGCCAAACAAAAATATCATTCGTTATTTTTATTAATTTCCATAATTGACTATCTGGATTAAGTGAAAATAAATATGCTCTTAAAATTCATAGATGTATAAATATATTCAACAAAACATATCTAAAAATAATACACATCAAAAAGATGCATGTAAGTGGAAAAAACAAACATGTCAGCAAACACCAGGCTATTAATAATGATTAATATAATGTGGTAGATAAAAATTTTTATATTCTTATACCATTTATAAACAAATTTACTGTGCATAGGTAAGATTTAGAAGTCAATTTTTTCTTTTATTTAGCTTGAAATGCTTCATGATTGTAAATGCAGATTCTGTAACTGTCCATTCTATCCCTTCCTAGCGGTACATGCCTTATATATTTAAATTTTTGAGTAGCAGTTAGTTATATAATTTAATTATATATTAGCTTCCCGTTTTAAAGCAACACTAGCGCTATTTTGGGACGGATCTCGTAATTTTCAGCCGTGGTCAGATGACGAGGAGGAAATCTCAGCTGGCACCCCCTCTCCAAACTTCCGCCTCAGACCAACGGGAGGACGTTTTAACGTGCACCAGACCCGCTTACACGAAGATTTTTCAGTGGAATCGGGTTTCAAACCTGAAACCCTCCATTTCTGAAGCCGAGATGTTATCACCAGGATATCGCGGTCTTTTGGGCAGTGACACAGTCTTTTATAATTTTTGAAAACTTTATTATCAGATGATGGATTAATTTTACTAAATTTCGATTCCTTACATGTGGGTACACTCAATAATGAATCTGATAAAAAAAGAAATCGAAATTCCGTTAAATTTATGACAACTCAAAACATTTTTTTAATCTAATTTTTGTAGATAATGAAGGCACATATAAAAAAATGTTTTTTATTAAATTTATCGAAAGAATTTGACCAGTGTTATATAATTGTTGTTTACTTACTTCGGCTTCAAAATATAAATAATTATTTCAAATTCTAGATTTGCTGTTTGAGATTATTAAATCCAATTTTATCAAATTTTGTCAACTTAACTTCACATTTGATTACGATATATTTATTATAAAAGAAATTTTATCACACTCATTCTAAACTTGCACATTCATCAATCATCCTCATGTACATGTATATGAACTATAAATCTTCAAATGTTTTCTTAAATGGTTTATTTTTATTAAAGAAATTTTCGATATGATCCGGAATTTTTCTTGAATTAAAACTAGATAATCGTTTTGTCAAGCTGTCTTGACAATGAAATTCCCCCGAGTAGTTCCAATTTCCTTTTTAAAAAAAGTCAAAATATTCTGCTTTTTAATTTTCTTATAGAGGAATTTAAATATGACGGGAAGACGAATAAATTTCTTCATCAATCACATATTTTTTTTCTTCTTTCTTTTCCGTTCGTGATACCTCATCCATCATAAGAAAGGACGGATTTGAAAAGTTAAGATGGAATGCCGAATTGAAGGGAAAAAAGAATGACAGCGTTTTATAAGTCAGTCATTTTCTAATCATAAATATCCGAAAATTTTATGTTTTATGATAAAAATTACCACAATATATTTTATTTTTCCGTAGGTTAATTTATTCAGGTTAAAAAAATAAGCATCTCGAAGTCCGTTCATTATCTTAAAAGGTTGAATGCTAAAATTGTTCACAGAGATAAGGAAGTTTTGCAATAGAAAAAGCAAAGGGAGAGGGGCACTATTTTGGTTATTTGGTATTCATTTATAGTAAGAGAAAAGGACTCACCGAGTATATAACACAAATTTAAAGAAATTCAAAATTACAATAGCATAATTTTATAGCTGTATAAATAACATTTATTAAGAACCAAATGCAATGTAACAAATCGTGACATAAAGTATAATGTAATGTAACAGATAAAGCAGGTATGGGTATCAATATCAACAACAGACTTTTGAGGTTATTAAGTTAACGATCGAAGTATTTGTTGTCTAAGGCTATGCATGTTGCATGCGTTGTTATTCAAATTACAGTTGTGATTTGGACATCTTCCATCAAATGTGTGTTTTGTTATATACGTATTTGACATTTTTTTTTTCTTATTTCATTGACAACTAATATTGTATTCCTGTACTACATTTAAAGTTTGTAAGCTACCTATCGAGGCACTGCTTAATCTGTTTGATGAACAAGTAATCGTCAAGAAACATTGTAAAAATCTGCAACATACCCAGTAATTTAACGCATTTCAAAAATCTAGTAAATATTGAGCAATTTTATGCCAATATCATATCTAAATAGTAAATATAAATACTACTTACAATGAAAATCGGCAAAATTTGTAATAATAATAAGCTAAAACATACCAAGTGTGTTTAAAAAATTAAAAGCTGTATTTTCAATTAACTTTTACTATCATTTAAAACTTCATAAATATAAATTAAATTCAATCTTTTTGTATGTATTATCATAAACTATGGAATGCATTTTCTTAAAATTTTCTCACAAATATTACTATAGAGTATTAAGAATATCTTAATGAACGTTTCTTGATAAGTTATCAAATATCTACTTTTTATTAATTAAAATGCTTTCCATAGCTTCAAAGAAGTATAATCAACATATTTGGTGTCTGTGACGTTAGAAAATAATTTAAATGCTCTTTTGAATAGAGAGCATTTAATAATTTAAATTCTCTTTTGAATCCATACTACCACATTCGGAAATTAATTATTCGTCCATCATCTATTATTTAAAATAATTAGCAAAAACAAAAACATTCTAACAACCACTAATACAGTATGGATTCAATTAATTATTATTTCTTATGAAATAAATGTCATCAATGATCTTATGAAGGTCATCTGAATTTTATATCAAATAAATAGTGTCTTTCCCTTAACCACTATTCATTTTCGAGAGAAATTTTAAAAAAGCATTGCAGTCAAACCTCGCTTAAAGGAGCGATATTTAGCAGAAAGAGATACCGTGACGTTACTTGCTGGATTGCCTTGTATTCAGTCGGAGTTAGACGCTTCTTTGAAGATAGTCCTTATGTCTGTCTACATGGTGTCTAATGCGATAGTGTTGTCTAACGTGACTCCGAAGGCTTAAAGCAAGTGCCTGGAACCCTAATCGATGAGATTTTGTCTTTGATTCATGTTAAGGGCCTAGAGATTGACAGCAACGACATTAGTAAACGCATGTAAAAATATAGCCAGAACTTCTGAAGATCTTATGTTTTTTTAAAGTTTTGGTAGTTTTGTCACAGTAAAAAGTTGCGGAGGAAATGTGATCAGGAGAGGAAGAAAAAACAGACGCAATAGAGCAACAAAATTCCAGTGAAATAAGGAAGAATCTGAAATCAGGGAAATTATTCTGTGATTGAACTGTTGAGAAGTACCACCCTGATAAGGCTGATTATGCATGCTCTGCAAATTAATTTATCGAGAATGCTGTCTCATTTTCGCCAAATTTTGAAATGTGGCCAGAAATGAATGCCTTTACATAATTTTCTTGTATAAAAGCATGTAATATAAATAATAAATTACATTATCATAAATTTGTTTGAGTATTTATTTTTTAATGGATAGTATAATTAAATTTTACATGGATTTCAAAGGAATTTTTTTTTTTTTTTTTTTTGCTTAACGAGTGTTTTGTATTACAGTTAAGATTTGGGAAAGAATTGTATTCCTTAACTCTTTGCGGCGCACTGCCCTTTAAATTTTAAACTAAAAAAAAAATGTAGATATAGTAATACACAGGTTAAATGTTTTGAAGATTTTACTTATCGTTTTGATTTTGGGGGCGTTCCATCACCTGGAACACTGCGCTGCTAGACCTCTGAAAAGTGCATCTAAGCGAGAATTGCAGTAAACGCAAAAATGGTAGAATTTGAATTAAAAAAACACTACGTTATACCTTTGTAGCAGATTTAGCATGATCGAAGGGGCGCCATAAGGAGGCATGCTGAGATTCGATATTGGAGGGCAAGTAAATCTATAGTTATATTTAAAATAGAAAATAATCTATAATATTTAGCCAACACTATAAATATTAGATAAATATTTACGCTATTATATAAAACGAATGTTAGCGAAACTCAAAATAAAGAGCAGGAAACTCCGTGCAGCTGTAAGTAAAAATGATTAAAGCTACTGATAAAAAGAAGAAAAGAAAACCACAAAACTTCCCACTCATAGTAAGGGTTGGCCATTTCTAAGAATTCTGACCTTCCCAAATACTATTCCATGAATTAAGGTCATTTTCCACGAAAAAGGGAGAACAGAAAATGAAGCATAACGTCCCGCCGAGTAACAATATCGGCGCAGTGTTCCAGTTGGGGGAACACCTAATTTTATCAATTTTATTTAATGGTTACACGTATGCTTTCTGCATAAAAATTTTATATGTATATATATAATAAATAGCTTAAGATATAGCCAACAAAATAATATTGAAATTATTTTTTACTAGAAAAAAATTAACAAATTTCATTGAGAAAATTAGGTTTTTCTATAACGTGCTATAGCTAAAAATTATGGATCAGCTTGATTTAAATTGTCACATATTATTAAAAAAGAAGGTGAAAAGTGAAGGTTTAACATTTTTTTCCATTTATAATTGAATTTAACGATTTAAAAAAATTGGTGTAGTCACAATTATTAAATAGAATATCCACACTCTCGCTAATTTTTATTTCGAATGAAAGCTTGTGACCCTTAGATGCGTCATTAAGGGTCAAATACTCCTTTTCAAGAACACTTAAGATAAAACTCAGACAGAGGCTGCTTCAAACTCACCAACTAGACCAATTTTGTTAATTTTGGTCCATTTTGCAAGTATTTCTAAACAATTAGAACACTGTGTCATCATCATTACAATTTAAAATAGTTATAATTTAATATCATCTACAATTTAAAATAGTACTTTCGTCTGTTTTGATAAAGTATATTTCATCAAATTCATTGACATGACAAAATTAATGAAAGCTTGCAACCCTTAATATATTATTAAAGGTTACATGTCTCTTCTCTCCACATTTTCGAGACAAACTGCAAAATAGAGTTTATTGTCATTATTGATAATATTAACAAGCTTGTTAACATCGTCATGTAATTCGGAACTGGTAACATCGTCTTAATTGTTAGCATCGAGGGTTGTACCAAAGATTTATTTAGCAATATCTATGGAAATAGAGTATAAGAAATTTTTCATATAAAGTGAAAATGAAGTATTTGTTAAATTTTCTCAAGTTGAAGCAAAATATGAACCTCTAACTGATGATAAAAATAAACTGAAAATTGACAATGAGTGGTATGGGCAACTTGATACTATTCAAAAGAAAAGTGAAAGTAACCGTAGAATGAAAGAGGAAACCATAATTATCTAGAAATTGCAAGAAAATAAGTTGTCATTAAAATTTTGGGGCAGAGCTATTAATTGTGTTACTTGGGTGTTCTAAACATAAAGGAAAAAAAAACCTGCCTTTTGCAATTTGGACAGGTAAAATAAAAAAAGAAAGAAAATTCTCATTGAAAATTGTTGCGTTGTTTATTTTCGCGTTCAGAAAGGAAACGTATATAAATTTCTTTGGTAACATAATGTTAGGGTATGTTAGGAATATCGTATTTATAATATTAAAAATCAAAAAGTAATTGAGGAAAGATAATTTAAATTTAATGGATCTTCGAAAGACAAAAGTTATTTAGTGAGGTTTATTTAAAAGTGAAGTTGAAATGTGAAATATTGATCCATTATTTGAAATTTCTTCAAAAACAAAGGAGATTAATAAAAAAATAAAGTATATCTCATTTGACTTAGTGATAAAACGGCGGCATGCTAGAGCATTAATTCAGTGCTATTCCAAAACTAACCTTCGGCCTTCGAATCAGACAGGTGGTGGTGGCGGAAGGGGAGAATTGAAAACTAAACATAGGATGTCGAGTCGAATAATAATAATAATGTAAATGAAATTCCAGACAGATGTTCGATAAGGCACAAATCCAAACAAATGCCAGCTAATTTAGTTTATAACATTCCGCATTCATATTTAGAAGCTAACACTATTACGGATTCGGTGATGAAGTAATAAAAATGAATTAGATTCATTAAAATAAATATAAAGTGTGCGAAATTGTAGACTAATCTGCAAAAATAAAATTGATAATAAGCAGATGTATGCATTCTTTAAGTCAAAATAATGCTCGAGAAACAAAATATTATACGAGGCTTATTGAAATGGTTTAAATCAAATCAAGAATAAAGTTTATGCATTGAATCGCATTTTTCAAAGAAAAAGTCCTCTTCGATTATTAAATCACACTGGTAACAAAATTAAGCTTGTTTCTTAAATTTGTAATATTGAATTTTTATGCTTCGAATTTGTTACCTCAATTTGGTTATGAGAAATTAATTGAAGATGAAAAGTAAATTGAAAAAGACTATTTTTTAGTTCACAGCAAGAGGACGGAAATTCGTTTATGACAATAAAATGTGAAGAAGGAAAATTGGATGAACTTCTTACAATAATATGTTCATTAAAATTGATCAAAACATCTTTATAATATGTATTCACTCAAGTGATTTAACTGATATTGAGGATTATCAAGATATTATAACTAACACTTGTATTGATTGTATTTGAATTTTATGAGAACAAAATTGATGATTTTTTTTAAATATTAAAAGTTCCAAAATGTGAAAAAAAATATTGAGGCAATCTAAATAAATTTAATCATTATTAATTAAATATATTTTGTATTTTTTTACAATCTTTAAAATTCTAAATGTAAATGGAGAAAATAAATATCCTAGCTACAAATGAACTGACTAACAATTATTATGATAAACATTTATATTTAGCTAATGGAATTCCCTTGATTTATCATTTATCACATTTGTAATAATTTAATAATAACTCTCCAAACTCAAAATATAATTATAACTTTGCCAAAACAGTTAAAATATTTTAATGGATGCAAGAATAATTATTTATGGCAATAAACTCGTTTTTCTGAACATTTCTTTAAAAAAATAAGAATATAAAAAAAATTGAGAAAAAATTTGGTTATCGGATTTTATTAGATAAAGCTTTAATTTTCAAAAAAATTGGTAAACAAAGAAAGCCTTGGCGAATGAAGGTAAAATGTTTTATGAAAAATTGTTCAATAATTTCTTCATTTTTGTATGTGTCTTATCCGAATCGTTTGAACAATCTGAATGTTGGACGAAGTGTCTGAACTATTTTCCTGGATTTATTTTTAGTTATATTAACGCCTCGTTTTATAGCAACACTAGCTCTATTTTCAGACTGACCTCCCAATTTTGAACTGCGGTCAGACGATAAGAACGAACCTGAACTAGCGCACTGCCTCTCTAAACTTTAACACCACACCAGCGGAAGGACGTTTGGTTCCGATGGATTTAATGTACACCAGACTTGCTTAACCCGCATGGTTCTTTGGCTTAATCGGGTCTTGAATCTGAAACCCTCCGATTCGGAAGCCGAGACCTTACCACCAGGTCATCGCGGCCACTATTTTTCTGGAAGATGATTATGTAGTTATCATTTACCGTTCATACTGGCGCATTTCTTACACAAATCCTCGAATATTTTGCTCTACAGCAGTGAATTTTGTCATTTTATGATCTTAGGCAGAAAGCATTATGAGGCCCTCTTTTTGAGAAATAAATTTTAATTTTCATTAATTTTTTTAATTTAATACACATTTTAATGATTTATTTTAGGCTATGTTTTTATTTTGGTATGGCATTTATAAAAATGTATTGTCAACAACAACAAAAATGGAACATTTCTGTAATTTTGTTATTTATTATCGTTTCTTCATAAAATTGGCATGAATAGAAACGACTCGCAGAGACGGGTTTGGTTTACTCTATAAATTGAATTAATCAAGGTAATTAACGTAATTGATTAACTACTATCACGGAATTTTTTCCTTTACGGAAATTGAGATTTTGCAATAATTTGATCCAGCAAGCCTTTTTATGTAGGTGAATCAAATCTCATTCCGAAATTTGAAATAGTTCTGTTTGAGATAATTAATTTTATTTCTACCCCACCCCCGGAAAGAAAGTATCTATCAACCTAATGGGGACTGTATATTAAGTAAATCTCTTATTGTTAAAAAGCAAAAAAATGACTTTTGTTTTTATTCGCAGAAATATCAAAAAAGTAATCAACACGATATAGATTTATCCTTAATATATGCATAGTGTTAAAAATTATAAATATTTTATTGTTTCTATTTAAATATTGAGGCATTCCCATTACTTTAACAATCAATTCGTAATTAACCCTTTTTAAGTGATCTAGCCCTAAGAAATTCATAACCATCTTAATTTTTATGGCATGTGCAATACGACGTATAATCCACTTAACGAAATCACTCATTTTTGAGGTGCTAATATCCTAAAGATAATGTAACCCAATGTAATTAGTAAAAAAAGGATTTTACTTTCAAGGGGAAATGATTAATTAGGAGATGAAATAGGATTAAAACAGATAGGAGATTTATTAAGTTTCATAAGGTATTTTATTATAATAAAAAGTTGTACACATGATGCTTAAACAGTTCGACATTATTTTAAGTATTTTATGTTCTAAGCAAATTTTAAAAATATTTCTTATAATACTATAACTAAAATACTTTAAATTACAAAAATATTACAATAATAAACATTAATTAGTCAAATAAGGTGAATTTCATACTACTAAAGAATTGCAGAGAAAATTAGTTATAATGATGAAAAAATATTTGGAATACAAATTTTTTTACTTGTTCGTCTACGAATTATACCGAACTAAAAATTGTAATTTTCAAATAAATTGATCACCAATTGAGATTTTAACGAACCTTCACTTTTCAGAACACTGTCAGCAAAAAAGAAAAACTTAGTTTGAAATTACACCTTTTGAATTACAACTTTGAAATTACACCTTTTCATCTGCTAGCATTCTGAATCAAATATGAAAAGAGTTAAAAAGATGAAATTTGTTATGTGTTCTTTATAACTTCAAATTCATTAATTTGAATCAAATTTTAAATAAAATTCATCTAAAAATTTTATCCGTCCACCTAAATCTATGCGAGAATGATAAATAAAAAAAAAACCTAGATGCATGAAATTTTGTAGGTTTAATCAGCAAAATTCGATATATGTGTCACATTTTGAAATTTCAGCTTCACCAGAAGATATAACTGTCTATTCTTAAATATTGAAATGCGATTACTCACAAATGTACTAAGCTGGAAATATGAAATTAAATTTTTATCTTTGCATCTGAATTTTTGGATCCGATCATTCGGAAAGATGAAACTTAAAAGGTGCACTGGTGCACGTTAATTCCATCGGGGCAAAACATCCTCATGTTGGTGTGTTATGGAAGTTTGGAGAGGGGGTACAAGCTCAAGTGTCGTTCTTGTCATCTGAGTGTGTTTCAAAATTTCGAGGTCGCCCAAAAATAGCCCTAGGGTTGCTTTAAAACGGGACGTTAATTTAACTCATCTAAATAAAAAAGTTTATTGGATTGGCTACTTTCATCGAAGGAGCTTAACATATGCACGTTTTGGCAGGATACGGAAATAGTGGGGAGTTTAGCATTGTGAGTGGGTAGAAAGATTTTGATGAACTATGTGAGATTTTTGTATTTTGTTTTTAATTTGTCAATATTTGTTGGCTGGCATATTGTCTGTAAACTGTGTGATGAATCATGCGAAAGCCTTTCATTGAAATAAAAAGGGAAAAAATGAATGCTATAAAGAACTTCTGTAAGAATGGCATTGGGATGGACATTCTTTCTGCCACGTTACAGCTGATGCAATCACGACAAACAAATACAAATGATCGAGTCTAGCGAATTATTATACTACAATCCTTTGAACTAAAGGTTCAAAATTCCTTTTTTTATCTTAAGGCAACGATAAAGAGTATTGCGTTTTTTAATCCTATAGGAATAGTTTCAAGGCTATTCTGAAAGTATCCTTCACATAATCAAAGATATTTATGAATGAGTTCATATCATTAAGCTATTAAATACATAAATAATAGGCCTTTCTTTGTTTTCTTACTTTAGTGTTGACCAAATTACTGAGTGAAAAGAAATCTTGTAGATTTCTTCAGATTTATATTTCATTTACTGGTAAATAACTACTAGCAAAAGATAAAAATCTATTATACAATCTTACAGACAATTTGATCTAAAGTCAAATTTTATAATAACAGAATGAAAAAAAAAATGAACATGAATTTGAAATTCATGGTCACAAGGAAGCAGTAAATTGGTGTAAATTACGCAAAAATAACATCACAAAATTGTCGAAATTCAGAAAAAAATACGAAAAATAAATTGATATGTTTAAGAAAATAATTTAAAAAAATTTTTAAACTGTATAAAAATTATTTTATGCAATAAAAGTTTCTGTAGTTATCACTATAAAACGTTAACCTCTCACCAAATTTTTGCTTCATTAAAATTATAATTGAAATTTTAAAATATCCCTTCGAGGTGCATATTTAAGTGAATGAGATTTTGCAGCTCTAAGTCAAACGATCTGATCTGTAGATCTCCAACATGCGCATACATTCTTTTTTATTATTGGTAAAAATTAACAACAATATACTAAACATATGAAATACGGTGAATGGCATAGGAGCATCATATAAAATGAGAATAATATATGTGGCGGATTGTTATTACGAGGATAGAACTGAGACCTTGTGCTTCGCAGCCGAGTAACAAGATCACAAGACAAAAGTAATTACTTGTGTCCCGTAGCTGTTATTTGACTTATAAGCTTTCACCACAGTACTCTCCTTCCAGTGAGTCGGAGGTGAGACGAACGATACGGCTGTTGAGTCTAATGCGCTTGTACCCATTTGAGCATTTGAGTAGTGCTAAGCATTGTGGGCGTGGTTGGGTTGCGTCAAGTGAGTCTGACGACTTTGTGTTGCCGCATCACTTGAGTCTGGCAACTTTGGGTTGCTGCGTCAAGTGAATCTGATGACTTTGGGTTATTGTGGGTAGCTGGCGCCACAACAGCTGTAAGAAGGTTGAAGGTTCCTCCTCCGGGTCACCAATGTTGCGGATTGTTATGAGCGAGGATAGAACCTTGGACCTTGTGGTTCGCAGCCGAGTAACAAGACCACAAGATAAAAGCAACTGCCCGTGTTTCGTAACTGTTATCTGGCTTATAAGTTTTTCACCACACACACACACACACACACATATATATATATATATATATATATATATATATATATATATATATATATATATATATATATATATATATATAAGGTGGGATGGTCAAGCAATAACAAGTTCGAGATAGTTATAATTGAGGATTTAATAAGTGATTATATAGTTACGTTAATGATGATGCACAAATTATAATGAAAAAAATGAAGTTGACAAATTTACAGGAAGAGATCACGATAACCAGGTTCTGAGCTAGCATAAAAGTCATCCTTTAAAGAACATCTCGTAATAGCTCGTCTCCACATCGCCCCGCCCCGTCTTGGCGTCAACAGTCAGCAACTCTCGTTTCCTTCGCCAGAGGCGCTATTCAGAGGCGGGAATTGAGGTACCCGGTACCATATATATTAACTTACATTTTTGTATATTGTTATAAAAATGTAAATAACATAGGTACGGAATAAAAAAAAAGTGTAAAAGAAAATCGGGGAGATAGTTATATTTTGAATGAATGGAATTTCTTTCAAAAGGAATGAAATGAAAAATGTTCGAGTAAATCAATTATGAATCATTTTGAAACAATTAGGTTGTTTTTCTTCAATGACTTATGAATGCTCTCTTTCTATTGTTCCTGTCCGTGTCTACCTCACATAAGCACATTCTCCCCAGTGTGAATTTTTTTTAAATGCTCTTCACATTAGTATCGAAAAAAACAAAATTAGTTTTTCGAAGCACTTCTCCAGAACATCAAAGCAAACGGAACAGATAAAGAGTCTTTGTGTCCTTTGAAAATTACGCGCATCCCAAGAGCCGATCCATAATTTATTCTTTGCACACTTGCTTTTAAAAAGAAGAGCATTTTGCTGCGTATTAATACTTTTTCCTGTTCTTTTTTTCTGTGGGTTAGGCTTCAATGATAAATAAGTTCCCATTTTGTTATAAAGGATTCATGCGCTTTTCTCTCTTGTAGCTAGTGCAGTGTAATTGGCGCCGAAGTTTTTCTTAGTGTTCCTGTTTCATAACAGTACATGTAATCGAGTGCATCAAAAAAAAGAAAAAAGAAAAGAAAAGAAAAAGAAAGAGACAACAAAGAAAAATGGAAACCACCCCTTATTGTAATTTTAAATTTCAGAGGCATGGGAATTTTGTGTGGTAATCTGAAGTATTTTTGCACGCTCATTGGATTTTTCATCATGTGCCAAAATGATAGTTTTTTTTTTTTTTTTTTGTTATTGTTGTTCAAGAGTGGAATCAATTGTAGTTGCATATATCTACAAAAATGAATAGGCAACAAATAAAGAATTGTAATTTCTATATTTCATTTCAAAATATCCGGCAAAAAACATAAGGAAACTATTAATTATTTTTTAAAAAATAACATTAATCATAATAGTAGAAAAGTTAATAAAATATTATTTGCCAAACAAAAGCTAAAATAGAAATACTGTATACTACAACAGTTTAAAAAGCTACGAAAGAAAATAATTATCAATAATATAACAAATATTAATAATATTGAATAAAAATGCATTTGTCCCTTGAAATTTTTGTCATAGCAATAAAAAAAGAATGGAGTAGATTATACACGATTGGAATTTTTATGTTGCAACAACATTTAGCTTGAAACTTTTATTATCCCTGTCGTAATTTATCATTTTCGGAATATATGTCTGCTACAATAATAGAGATAATTTATAAGTAATTAGCCGCCTTTGGTCACAAGTTGGTTCGTCCAGATGATCGAGTTTAATTTCAGTTATTTGGTGTATAAATATGACTCCATCCATTTTCGTACTACTTCTCTTGATAGTAGTATTACAAAAACCGATGAAATCAAATGGATAACGTTTGTAATATTGCTTTCCAGCAAATAAATCGAGATAATCGTCTTTGTGAGATTTGACAACTTCCATTAAAATTTAATCTGTGACATCAGGTTAATATTTTAAATTTTTTACCTTAGAAAGCATGTCGAATTTTGTGCCAAATGAACAGCGTTTGTGGGAAATTATGTCATCCTGTTTCATTGCAAGGAAAACCGCAACAGTAGCACATCGATTGCTGTTGAGCATTTACTATGAACTTGGTCCATAGAATACAGCTTGCAAGGAATGATTTGGCGATTTAAAAATGATTATTTTAATAAGTATGATAAAGATAATTTTAAATTACCAAAAAGCTTTAAGATGCAAATTTGGTCAACGATTGGTTATAATTGGTCAACGAGAAGAAAAAGCAAAAAACAGTTGATAAATTTGAACTAAGTTTTGAAGAAGAAACGTACAGAACATGGCGAATGACATGGTATTTTCGAACATGCCAGTGCTCGCCCACATGCTTCCAAAGTAGTGACAGAAACTTTAGAATCTCTCCACTGGAATTTGTTGCTCCATACTTACTTGTTGTTCCTTCAAACCCCTATTTGTCCGTTACATGCAGAGATTCAAGTATTAATTTCCACAAAAATAATAAAAATTTACTTGGTGATTAGACTGCTTGCATGTAGACAAGCTTTTCTCCGCGGAATGCGCTTGTTGACTAAAAGATGAAACAAATTTCGCAGTTTCTGAGAATTAATATTTTAAATAAATCTATCTTTAATTTATAACGAACTGTCCTTTTTTACTATAAAAAAGAAAAAGACGTATACATATATATAAATACAATTAATTTCAGTTCTCATTGTATAACTTGATGTTCATAGTTCCCGAACAATTTTAAGGGCAAGTTGAGATAAATATTAAAGTCTTGCTACTTTACTGATCTTATTACTTTCCTGTTTATTGTGCACTTGAAAAATCATGCTCTCGTCAGCTTATATTACTTAGCGGCATTAAAAACACTACTGATTAGGTAATCTACTTTTTATCTGCAAATAAATAAATAATGTGAGAAAATATTTTCTGAAATAATGAAAGTGGCTTGAATTTGAATTTAAGAATGTAATGTATATATAATAGAAAATTTCGCAAGAGAGGTTTTTAAAATAATTTAAATTCGAGGAAAAAAATAGCTAAACTAAATTATGAGTAATGTCCTCAAAATGATAATTTTTGAATTTTAAAATGTAACAAAAATAACAAATTATTTTCGTGGTATAATATTTTTAGAATTTATTGCTAAAAACTCCAAAATCTCCAATATTTTAAAATAAATTGAAATTCCAAATAAAATTTCTTAAAAACTATCTTCAGCGTGCACATTCCTATCCACCAAAGTATATTTGTGCCAATTTCTGTAGTCTACCTATTCTTCTCCCAGAGGTTTTTCCTGTAGGGCACCAAAGCACTGCTTGTTATTAGAAAAGTTAGAGCAAGTAAGAACAAGATAATTGTTTACTGATGTAAGAAAATAAATATCTGATGTTCATGCGTCAACGAATTTTTTAATGTTTTGATTTTGCATTTTACTTATACCTTGCTTACCTTTTTATATCATTTTTCTTTTATTTTCTTCGCCAAACGACTTTTTGAAAAAGAACTAGAATCTTCTTCTGTAGTATGCTTATGTTTATTCACTGCAATATCTTCTTACGCATGTTTTCTGTTTCTTTTTCTTTCTCGTTCCCTCTCTTGGGAAATACTAATTTTTACATTTATTTTCACCATTCATCCTATTGTTCTATATCGGTTCGTTTCTCCAAGCTCCAGCTCTCATTTTCCGCCCCAATTAAATTTTCACAGAAAAAGAAATCACACTTCCCACGAATTTTGCTCTCAGTAAATAAAACTGTGTGTTGATCCTTTCCTTCCACCTACACGGGGAACCTACCAGAATAAACAAGATGACAAAAGTAAATCGATCAATTCATCGTTATTTTCTAGCATAAGAGGCTGGATAATTAGTTTCTACACGGTATCTTGCTTATACCAGAATAAAAAACAGTAAACAAATGTCATGAGAGGGAACAGTAGAGGCATTTCTTTAAAATGGCTGTCTCTTGCTTTAAACATATCTCGAAATTTCAAAGCCACTGATTCCCATTTTCTTAATACTAATAATTTCAAATATTATTTGAATTAAAATTGCTCATTCTTCCATTTATAGGTAAAATGCTTTAAACCATTTCATTTTAACATTACACACATCAAAATATTTTAGAGCGAACACTCCAGTTTAGTTTATTTTAACTTAAACTCATTTAAAAATACTCTAGAATAAATCCCGAATACCATGTCATTGGTAAAATGATATTTATTTTATACTTTCATTTATCTGATTTGCTTTATGCCGTTAAAATGGAACTTCTTTGTAATTCTTTTTTTAGTTGCGTCTCTATGTATTACATTTGAAATTTTATTTAATTGTGTCTACGTGAGAATAAATAATACCCTATAAATTTTTTAAATATTAATTTAATTAAATTTTGGTTATGTGCGAATGGGGCCAATTTTTACCAGATTTGAAAATAATAATTGCGGATTTTATAATATTTGTAAATTAAAGATTCAAAATTATCTAATAATTAAATTGTTAATCAGCGAATTTTTTTCAAATATTTCAGAGTAAAATAGTTCTTGAGGTTAAAATAAAAATATTTTACATTTCTAAATATATTATACAAGGACATTTTTACAGAATGGTAGTTAAATTTTTGCAAAATTATGAATGATTTTTTAAGTGTAGATAAAAATAGCTTTGATCGATTTACTCAATGATGTTTGAGATATATGTTGTCAGTAACTGGCATTAAGAAAACACCTTTGCCTCTAGAAGGATCTTAATACTATTAAAAATATTCTAGAACGAATCCTTAAATGTATTTTCCTAATGGGAAAATGTCTCATATTTTAATAAATTTACAAATGCTTTCACAAATTCGTCCAATAAAAATTGTATTGTTTACACAAATACTCCTTAAAATTTGGATTACATCTCGCAGATAGATCAAACGAAACAGTTTAGGAAGGTTACACTGCTTTTTCCAGAATTTGCAACAAAAATTTGGAAAAACAATAATTTTTTATATAGATTTACGTCGAATTTTGCAATAAAAACTATAAATGGACACTAACATTTATTAATGTCACAACTTTAAAATTTTATGTTTCAGCTTCCGATTGAAACGAAATGATTCCATGGTGAAAATAAGTAGCAAAATGTTGAAAGTTAAGAATATGAGGCTCACGCAAATGTGAGCTAAAACAATAACTCAAAGATTTATAGCTCATTGTTTCAGTATTGTCTGTTTGGATTTTTCTAAATGCATCTGAAAATTCCTGACACTGGCCATTGAACTCTATATACCAAGATGTTAAACATAAATTGAAGTATAAATCAGAATTTTATTTTTACTCTCTTGTGTATGAAGTATAATATATTGCAATCGCCAAAAAATTCGAATCCGAGATTTCGACGAATCTTCCCGTTTTAGACCTCCCTGCGTTCTAAAAACAATTTTTTGAAAAAATGTGACTCCGTTTGTCTGTGACAAAGACAAATCAAAACCGCTTTGTGCTATATGGATGAGATTTGGTATCAGGTCCTTACTTAAAAAGTTAGATTTCTATTAAATTTCGAACAAAATCCTTTTAGAGAAAGTTAGTCCTTCCCAATGTTCGAATACATTTAACAAAATAAACACAGAAGAAAGCTAGATGGATAAAATTCCACGCATAAATTTAACATATTTAGAGTAAACATCTATAAAATTTTGAGCCAAATCCAACAAAAGACTGACCGTCTATCTATCCGTAATTTCAAACGTCTGTAAATGCTAAAACTCAAAAACGAAAGCGTTTCAATACATCAAATTTTGTATATGATTTTGCCACTGAAATTGCAGTTTTGTGTCAAATTTTTGTTTTAATCGATTGGGTAAAAACGCGAAACGCAAATTAACCTTTATTAGTGAGTACGCAAGAAAAATTTTTGGTAGACCACTCAAACTTTTTTCTGTTATTAACTGTACAATTGTAGAATTAGAGTAACTTTATATATTTATTCACCCATTTACACCCATAAAGCATATATCATAAAAAAATTTTACTACTTGTATGAATCATTTCGGTATTTTCTACTCGGTTCTTTGTTATAGCAAATATACGTTTCGACAATCCGTTTATAAAGATCGTGGGAGGAGATATTCATAATATATATTTGACAATTATGAATTTTCTAATAAAGAGATTGAAAAATATTGAAATAAAAAATTATTTATGTTAAAAGCATCGAAAAAACTCTTTAATGAGATTTAATAACTTCTTTAATCACTGCGCTTTAATAACTTAAATTATAATAGTTCTGCTAACTTCACCTTCTGTGATTTGAAAAGAAAGCGGGGTAATGAAAATGGTAATCTTTTAATAGAATACAAGAAGTATCTCATAATGCATTTTAATTCTTGCATAACTTGTGCTATCTCATTGATAAATTAACTTTTTTTTAATTCAGAGTGAAAGTAATAGCCATAAATGTTGCTGAAAAAGCTTATGGCATAAAATAAGAAGTACGAATATACTTCAAAAAATTAAATAGATTTTTTCTCTGTAGAAGAGTCATATCTTTGTTTCTCTGCTTCAAAGCTGCATGAGAGTGATATATTGTAAACCAACAATGTCCTATTGTATGAACATTTAATATCTCCCCTTCTTTTCATTTAATGCCATATACACTTTTGGCCAGTTTTTGTACCCCAGTCATTTTTGCTTTTTAAATCCTATCTCTTACCTTATGATTAAACGTCATATTCATGTCTTTAAAAAAATATTTTTTAGAATTCCTTAGATTTCTAATTACTCTGCACTTTTGACTCTTCATCATGGAATTCTAGAAAAAAAAAGAATCTTTGAGACTTTAATACCATATTATGTTGATACCCAAGTACCTGTTTTACTGAATTCGCAGATTTTTTTCTAGTTTTTATGTAATAACCCCTCGCCAATTTATAAACAAGTAGTGCGGCAGTAAATATTTTTTCTACTTTTCATATAATTAAATTAAATTTAGCGAGAGATGTTAAAGTTTCTTGAATTTTAGAATATATTGTCTAAGCGCATATCCCCAGTTAAAACAGGAACATTATTCTGAAGACATAATTCATATTATGATTATTTCCCTTTCTGAAAGATAATTATAATTCTTTGGTAAATGAGTTTTTTAGTAGAAATAAATAATAACAATGGAATATTTAGCAATAAAAAAATAATATTTAAAAATGATAATCATTATATTGAATCATTGAAAATATTATTTAATAACCAAAAACTTTTCCTCATCAATATTGGAGGGAATAATTAAGTAAATAAAATAGATGAATACTTAGAGGGTAAAAAATAGATAAGAAAAGATTGTAAAAGTTATTTCTTTTAGCTTAACTTTGAGGTCTTACAGCAGTATGAAAGCGGAAACATCTCAGAATATAGACAAAGTTTTCAATTGTATGAATATAGACAAATCTAACACACGTATTATCGTACAATTTCTATGAGCTGGAAGACAGTCTATTTTCAGTTGCATATCGCGATTTTTGAATTAATGTATGTATGTTTTTTACAATTTTTAACTATATCTTGCTATTATCAGAAAGCAGATATTAACAATTCGCTTCATTTTACAAAAAATTATTATTATTATTATTATTTGCAAATATTGCATCTAAATAGTGATTTTAAAGAAGCGGCAATTAGATGGTTAAATTATACCACCAGTCAAAGAATAGCACAAATGCATGAGCTAACAAAAACAGTAATCGACATTTTCGATCTATGAACCTATATAATTATAATAAAATGTGAAGTTATTACGATCATATTCGAGCAGTTTCTTTCGGAGTCAGTTGACATGTTCGTTGCCACGATTCAGGCCTGTGATTCCGATTATTTTTCTAAAAATTTACATGATCTCTTAACTGTAGTAGTGAAAGCAGTCATCTAATTAGGAAACGGGTGTGAATCATTGGTGGTTCATTCGCCAGTCAAAGTATTATGAAAGTTTCTAAATAACAAATTTTCAAACCTAAAATGCATTTTTTTTTGTAAAATATTCTTTTATCGACACTTTTAACGATAAAGTAATCTCAATTAGGGGAAGGTGCAATTGTGCAGGGGAAAAACGAAATAATTGAAAGTGGTGATATAAATAGAAAGCCTAAATGAATGAAATTATTTCCATTAAATATAAAATATAAATTAATTCATATATTTAAAACTTATAATTTTGTATTCTTTAAGCGTCTTGATATTATTGTTTTATTTTATTTTTGATCTTCCAACAGTAATTGATTTTAGTGAGATTTCCTTTAACACATA
Source organism: Argiope bruennichi (assembly GCF_947563725.1). Classification (NCBI taxonomy): domain Eukaryota; kingdom Metazoa; phylum Arthropoda; class Arachnida; order Araneae; family Araneidae; genus Argiope; species Argiope bruennichi. The sequence continues at coordinate 123,892,321 of NC_079155.1, read as the reverse complement.
TTTTTGAATAATTATGAGGGCTACATTCAAAAAATTTATAGCAATAATTTTGAACTAAAAATTTACAATATAAATAAATAAAATGTCCTACCAGATTTAGCCAGACGTTCGTTGTTATGATCTGGCTCTTCTCCTCCTAGAAGAAGAAAAAAACAATTTTTATGATCACATCATCATTATTTATGAATGAGTTATTATTTATGAGCATTTTATAAATGAATGCAGTCCATTCATTCATAATATGCCACTGAAAACGATATATTGCGATTAAAATTGCGAGACAAAACTAAGTAATTGCAAAAGAAAATATTTCAAGAAAAAATAATTTGATTAGAGTAATATAAGTTAATTATTTGTAATAAATAAATATGCTTGAACTAAATTCAGCTCAAATATAACTTTAATAAGGCATTTGGTATTATTATATATATTTTTATTGTTAATCAAATTTTCATTTGTAAATTTCATATTTTAAAGTTTTTCCGAGGTAAGCCATGTGAAAGCGTATGGAATTCAGTTTTACAACGATGACAAGATTTGAAAATCTTTTTTTATCTTTTTTATCTTTCTAAAATCTTTTTTTTTTCAAATCTTGTCTTAGTAACAATAAAAAATATATTATAATATCAAATGCCTTATTAAATTATATTTGATCTGAATTTAATTCAAACATACTTATTTATTATGTATTCGTATGCTTAACTAATATATTATTCTCATCAAAATTATTTATTGAACAAAACTAAGATGTTCAAGCACATTTATTTAAAGAATACAAACTTAAAAATAAAAATATCATTTAGAAAAACACATCCAAAAATGTATCAAAATATGGATATATGTATTAGAAGAGATATTTAGGAGTATTGAATGACATGTTTAAATTTTTGAAATATGTGTGCGTGCTGGAGAGGTGTATTAAAAAAGATAAAACAACTAATCCGCATAATATGCTTATTTTTATTCTAAAACAGTATAACTTGCTTCTTGCAGTATTTTAACAGTTGCATATAATAACAACTAAAAACTTATCAATTATTTCTTATATCAAGATTGTTCCGAGCGCGTGAATATGGTGTTATATAGTCGGATCTGGATTTAATGAATCTTTAATGAATTTCGCTATTTGACGAATTTTTTCTTTCTTTAATTAAAATAAAAGCAGTCCTAATATTAATGAATAAAATACTTCGAATCAGGAATTATTTCAACAGTCGATTTTTTAAAATTTTTTTAGTTTTTTTTTAGAGAAAATATTCGATTGCTTTTCCAATGATTACAGTATCCATCTTGTTCCGAACAAATTAGTAATGAATGCAATATGTAGTTTAGGTGAGACAAAGAATTATTCACTCGGTTTTGCAAAACTTTAGATTTTTTAATCATTGTAAAGCATGGCAAATTGTGAAAAACGGAAATGTTTTTCATTGAGCTAAAAGCTTAATATTTCACGCTGATAAGAATGCTAGACTACAAAACACCTTGAAATCTCCATGCCGGCATTAGTTACGATTGTTAAAAAACGAGAAGGAATTGAAAATTCAATTGAAAAAAATGCTTTTAGAAAGATGGATTTACAGGCCCACAAGTGGTAAGTGATGAAACAAGTAATCTTTCCTTTCCCTATAGCACATAATATTGTACGACACTTATCGGAACCAATAAAAAGCGATTCTAATGCAAAATTGATTATGAAATTTTCATAAAAACTATTGATTTTTCTGATGCTTTACATGATTTAGAATTTGTGAAAACATATCTAATCCAACAGGATATAAATGATGCAATACTTTCTTCTCTTCATACAATCGAAGAAAAAATTTTTCTAGTCAGAAATGATCTAACATTACTCAGCTCATGTTTTAAAATTTCAAATCATCTTGTGCTTAATTATTCGCTGTTTTTTTGACTGCTGAATAAAAAGCGTACGATTTTTTTGCTATGGATATTTTTATGTAGTTACTTATTGGTCTGTTCCATAAGGTCAGAGAAATATTTTTCATTTTTTGTTTTGAACCATGATATTATAAAAAATCATCGATTTAACGAATAAAATTTTTGGTCCCGATGAATTCGTTAAATCAGGTTCCGATTGTAAATTCCAACGATGTAGCCAAGAAAGCTTAATACACCATTTCAAATACAATTACACCTCTAAACAGAAGACATCGCCAATTTAATAAACGTATTGAGCAGCAGTTAAAAAGAATTGCACATTTATTTTGCTCGTACGATTTTGTTGATTGTAGCACAAGTTAACTTCATTTCACTGATTAACTTCCTTTCTAGTTCAGATATTCTGTTGCGATTATTTTATTTCCCGTGAAAGCCTTTTTAAAATAGAATTTTCTTTCCTTCAACTTCTTGTCGATATGGCTGTTTAAACCTGTTTCACGATGTGAGTAATTTAAAGAATTCTCGGAGTTTTATCGACCTTGATGTTTTCATACCATTTTTATCCCAAAATAAAAAAAAAAGATTTTAAAGTATTTCTGCTATGTCATTTGCCTCGAATCGACTATTAATAATGTTCCTAGTTCCCAGTATATTTATAAATATCTATCAGTTATCAACTCATTAAGTAACGTTAAGACTAACTACAGCTTACTTTGAATAAGAAAAGAACAAATATTTAAAATAAAGTGTAACAGTTCTTTTGGTATTTACTACAAATTTTAGTAACAATCTTAAAAAAAATCTACAGTTAGTTATTATCGGCATCATAATATTTCTTCACTTGCTTTTAATATAAGCATTTACAGAAAAATTTAGGAAAATCAAGTGAATCAAATAGTAATAAGTTAAATGATGGAAGCACGAATTAGCATTTTGAAGAAACACTCTTTATTTTCAAACGAATTTTTTTCTTCTCTTAAATTCCTCTATGTTATCCGGTATTTCAGAAAGATTCTGAACAAAATATTGATAGCGGCGATAAAAAATGCATGTAAATTCATTTGAAAAATGAATTTGTGTGTGGAAATCTCTATTCCTTTGTAATTCTCCTATTTTTTTTTATTTTTATAAAGAAATAAATACAAGACCTACCGACGTAATGCACATGTGTTTAATTGAAAAAAGTTACTTTTAATTTCTATTTGCACGTACTTACTTATCTGAAGTTCTGCTACATAATATAAAGCATTTCGCTCAATCCTTCGGATGACCGAAATGACACATCTCATTTCAGATTGAAATTTTCAATAAAAAGCAAGAAACTGTTCTTTTCTCGAGTTCCTGGAGATGGAAACATCGTTGTTCTAACTCAGATTCGAGAGTTATATCTAATTTTCTCTCTTTTTTATTCTGACGCTGTTAAATTTGTTCTTGTTTTATAATCTATATGAAAATTCATTTAAATTTGATTTTTGTATTATAATCTGTATGGATATCAATTTAAATTTGCCTTTTTTATCAGACACTTCTAACATATAAGTTCATTTTTAGTGTAAATGCTAATATATATCCAAAATACAGAATCAATAGATTTGCCATCCATTCATAGCAGATACTCCAATATAAACCGTTTTTTAAACAATTTCAAATCTTTTGATGCATAAATATTATGCTGGTGTAGGGGAATTTCACATTAAAATTTCATCTTTAAAGTAAAAAGTCGAAATGATGAAAAAGCATAGCATTAAAAATTAGAAATGAGGTCATTGCAGTTGTTTCATCTGTCATGACTTAATCTGCAAAGTAATCCGTAATTAGTTTTTTTCATTGACGCGGAAAATGAAAAAACAAAAAGAAAGGTATCTCCAAAATCCCACGGATGCTCAGAGACTTCACCAAAACCTCAACACTCCGCATTTTCTAATGCAGTCTCTTTTATTACTATTACGGTTTGAATCAGAAAACGGTCCCTCTTTTTGCAAGTACTTTTTCTCAGTTCTGATTTCCTCGGAGACGCGAAAGTAAAGAAGTATTTCCGGGAATTATTTTCGCTTGCTGCGCTGAAAAACTAGAACAAATAAGTGTTCGGAATAAAGACAAGGACAAAAAGTGCACAATAGTAGCAAATGGAACTATTACTTGGTTTATGCATCATTAAAGGTAGTAGTCATTATTTAATAGACTTCTCTACTACATTATCTATATTGTTTACTCATCAATATGTCATTTATCTCCATTTATTATCTTCCATCACCTATCGCAATATCTTCTGTCATTTCTAATCATTTATGTTATCTTATATTTTAGTTAAATTATGTTTCTTTACCTTCTTGTGAAGGAAATGTTTGAAAAAGAAGGATTTTAATTGCTTAGATATTTGGTTTCAAAATTTTGAGAAATCTACGAGTTTTGCACCTTTATTAATAAATAAAAACAATTTTTCAAATCATATACTTCCTCTTGTTCAGTAAATGTAACGCCTCTGCAATAGGCACAGGAAAATGGGGCGGCGTTACGTTTGTCTGTAAACCCATATAAATAGTAATCACAAGTTATGTTCTAGTAAATATCAATATATTGCTATTCATTAGCATTCCACGTATCCTTCATAAAATACATAACTCAATTAGGCAAAAGTAGTGAAATCATATAATTATCTTCATTTTAAAGGTAGATTGTTATTAATATTTGTATGAAAGAGAATCAGTTTTCAATACGAAGTGTTGAACACTCATTAATGGATACTTTTATTATCTAAAAGCCCCACGATAAAGAAGTATGTACTGAATATTATCAGACTCTCAAAGAAGATAAATTAGTTCTTAACTATCTATTTAGGTTTCATTAGTCACAATAGCCCAAACTTTAGGTTCTCCCGCATAGTTTACTATACACTGAGAACTGCTTTTGGATATTTGATTAGTTATTTGCTCATCTGATTTTATAGTTGTAATTTATTACAATTAAAGTAATCAGATGTTTCTCTCGCACTTACAAAGAGAAATTTTTCAGAAATTTTTGCAGCATAAGGCTTTATGCAGCATTATGATTTTTTTAATTATTGAACAAATTGGATAAAACGCGGATTGTCTTTTAAACCTACCCACTTGTTATACATACTTTGAAGAATCCAAATAACTTGTTTCATTCAGTATACTCTTTAAATAGAGAAATTGAATAAAATGAACAATTATTTTTTTTCAGAATTATTATAAAAAAGTTTTTCTGGTTTATGATGCATTGCGAGCAAATCATTGGAAGGAACTAAAATTTTGAATGCAGATAATATACGGTTTTAGACCTGACTGATATTAAAAAAGATATTATTGAAGTTATCTGTTTGTGTATGATAGGTATGATAACTCCAAAACGCTTTGAGCTGGATGGATGAAATTTGCTGTGTAGTCTTTTCATTTAATTTACAGATTTCTATCTAATTTTGAATGAATCTTTTCAAAGGAAGTCTTTTTACCCTACTATAAGAAACTAACTTCACCGATAATTACAATAAGAGTTGATGCACAAATTTAACATGTGAAATGCATTTATTCAGATTTTTATAGGTTATTCATTTGAATAAAGTTAAATACTTATTTAGATAAATTTTAGATATTTTTTAAAACCAAATCCGACAGAGTGTGTACTGTCTGTCGGTTTGTATTATCAAAAGCATATAAACGCAGCAGTGGCTTAAATATACGATATCCGGTAATTGAATTTGCAAATAAATTGCAATTCTGTGTCAAATATTGGTTTCAAGAAGTGGTAAAAATTCGACCGAATTACAATTAAATTTTTTGATGCTTGTGTATTAACACGATGCAAAGAAAGAGGGAGGGAGAGAGAGAGAAAATAAATCGCTGAAGATGGCACATGACCAGACACTTTCTCAACTATTGCTTGTCAATGGTATGCGGAATATGATATACAAGTAAGTATATTTATCAGAAATCATACAAGAACGTTTTTGAGAGATCACTCCTGTTGGTTTATCTTTAAATTCAGAAAGAAAAATTTCACGAGTTTTCTTCAAGGAATTAATTTGATATCAATATTTGCCTAAAATGTTTGAAATTTGAAATCGAAAATAACTATAACATAGAATTTTTTTATTCATTTTGAAAACTATGATATATTTAGATGTATAATTTCATCAGCAAGGAAAATTATTATAAATATAACAGAAAATACATTTTAGTTAATTTGACTTTCATTCAACAATATAGATGAAAATGGCTCGCTTCAAGTCTTTTAACTTTTATTCGAATTGTTAATACTTTTTGAAATTAGAAAAAAAAATTATATGTGTCGGACTTTCTAAATGAAATGAATTATCGAAATTTTATAGTGTTTCTAATGATAGTTTCAACCTCACTCTAACTATGGTTATTTAAAGCATATTATTAACAATCAGTTGCTGAAAGCATTTTATTATCAACTTACACTGCCAGCAAAGTCATATTCACAATAAAATGGATGTTTCCATAAGATCTGAAATTTCTATTAAAAAATATCTTCAGGGAAATTAGTACTGGTATAATCCTAATTACATCTCAAATGTAGCCTAGTATGAAATTTAAAATTCCATTGCATATTAATTTACATTGAACTGTTACTTCCCTACTTGAGGTGTGAAATGAATTATTACAGCAAACTGGATGTATTTACGGAATTTACATGTATCATGCAATTAATTCGTCTCTATTCGTAGAATATTTTCAATGTGGAATTAGAGGAAACAATACAAGCAACTAAAGAAAAGCTGTAAAAGTAAGGCTTACTGTTTAGTTATCATTTGATCATTTTTTATGATGAAGCTTTTAGGGATTTGTTGCTCCATTATAAATGTCATATACACATTAACCTACGTTTATAACGTCTTTTTTGTTTGATAAATTGCTATAGATTTACTATTTTATTTATGTTTATTTAAATTTATATTTATTGTAATTCTTCGCTAAACTGTTTTAAATCAATAATATTCATATATTAAAAGCTCTCTGCCAGTTTTTTTTTTCTTTCGAATTTTTCTGCGTTTATTCATTTTTGAATAAAGAGACGAAACATATTACCTGTGCTCAAATGCATGACTCACTGAGAAGAACTGCAATTTTATATAAATTGTTGTACCAATATATATGTCATATACATTAATCAAGGCTATAATGTTTTTTTTATTTTATAAATTGATTTACAAATTTTTATAGTAATTTATTTATTAATGTTTATTTCAATTTATATTTGTTAAAATTCTTCTCTAAACTCTTTTAAACTGATGATATTCATACATAAAAATCTTTCTTTCAATTTTTTAAAAAAAATTTCTGTGTTTATTTTTGTGTAAAGACATAAAACATATTATCTGTGTTCACGATCCACTGAGAAGAATTGCATCTGGATATAAATTGTTTTTAATATCATGAATTTTAGTCGATTTAATATTTTAAATCTTCTGGAACAATTCAAGAACTCTCAAAAAGCTACAAATGAAGAATATCCAACTAAATCAATTGAATGCATTATAAATATTTACACATAAATATTTACCAGCCTTCATAATTTATGGCGTTCTTCTGGAGCTATACTCGAAATTTGCTCCAAATAAATTCCACAATTTTTCGGTTCGCAAACTCAGAAATTCTTTATTTCTCCATTTTTTCCATAATATTCGAGACGAGAAATTGTTATCTTACTACTGATGATGGTGTCTGATCCCATGTGGAAAAAGATTCCTCCTGCTGTCGGGGATTAATGCAAGATCTTGGAGAAACAACTTTCCTCCTTATTTCTTCTCGTATAACTTGATTTTATTCTTTTGGAATCATAAACTTCTTTCCTTAATATATTTTAGAAAGCAGAAGTAGTTTTTTTACAGAGTTTGTGGGATTTTTTATATGTGGTAGCTTTTGTAATTATGTTGAGAATTGAGAGTCTGTTCCATTCTCAGATTGCTTGGAAAAAAAAGACATTTAATGTTTCATTTTGGAAACCACAAGAACAATAAAAATAACTTTCACTTCAAGTTGTTTCATAATAAAATAAAAATTATAAAAATGATAATTTTTACGGAGGTTATTTTATTTCATTGTTTAGATTTTTTTTTCCCTGGAACAATGTCAGGATTTCTATAATTTAGGTGATAAAATTGTATCTTTTTCTATAATGAAAATAAGTAAATTGCGAGCTTTCATGTTTCTTATTTAAAGAACAAAAAATCACTAATATAACTTTTTTCTTTTCTAAACAAATGATTTATTTAGACTTTATTTAGACTTTTTAGACATTTATTAATTTCATACACTTTATGTCACTTTCTGTATGCCTTCAATTATTAGAAAACTTTGATATATACAGGGACAAGTACTGAAAACTTTATCGAATAGAAATGTTTTATTCTTATTTGTTATCAGCTGCCGTAAGATTTAAATTAGAATTCGAAATGGAAAATATAAAATTTCAATACATGAGAAAATATTTTTTGCTGCAACTAAGCATATTTTTGTTTTAAAAATAACTACAGTAAATCGAATTCTTCAGTTTTGTGATATTGCATGTACCACATTACATGTACCACATATTTCTCTACTATATTACTATACGTAAGTATAGTAATATAGTAGTACTTAATTTATTCATAATTTAGGCTATATTTCAAAGAATTATTCAATAAAAAATTCTCGGATTCATCATGAAAGTCAGTTTTACCTTCAAAAAAGTCTTATATTCGGTAAATAATATCTTTTTCTGTTTCAATCAGTAAATGCACTTTTGAAAACAATTATGAATTTTATACAATCCTTTAATCCTACAAATCATATTCAGTAAAATTATCTCGACAGTTTAACGTTTCAATCTTCTGCGAGACCCTAGTTTTAATCTTTTCTCTAACACCGATCCGAGTTATAAAGCTGTGGGTATCATTATTTTAAAATAATATATAATTTTTGTTATTTTGGACAATCAGTCTTGGATAAAGTCGAAGCGCTGATTATGGAGTATTTTTAAGATAGCCGATGGAAGGGTAAAATTGTGAATTTTCATAGAATAGAGATATTCGAATTTTCTTAACTCAATCAGTTTAAAATGCAAAAGTGTGGAACATTTTTTATTTAAAATATTAGTGTATCAAAAATATATTATTAGGCATGATTCACAGAACAGAAGATCTGTATAAAACTTTACAGTTCTCAATTCCTCAGAACAATTCGTAAATCATCAAATTGTATAAAATATGTTTATTTACTCCATTTAGACAATTTTTATTATATATATAATCCAATTAATAAAGTTATAGAAATTAGCTGTTGGGCTTGATTAGAGCAGATATCCTATATATATTAAACTATGCATGCCTTAAATAAAATAGCCCTATATTTATTGTATTAAAGATAGATTTATATTAAAATGTCACAGCTTGTCCTTCCGTTTACTCTTATATTTCAAATTACAAAGGCAATTTATAAGCGAAAATACGTATTGGCATGCAGAGTGCCGTGTAACTACAAGCAAATACTTATTTTAAATCACATATGCAATTTATAGTCTTCGAGCCGATAATCCAAAATAGATGTCTATGTTTGCATTTCGATATGTTACTGGAAGTGAGGATTTGTTATGTTTGTGCGGATGGAAATTTTAATACCAGTTTTTGGAGCTTAAATAAAAAGCTATTAACTTGGGAGAACCTTTTTTATATTAAGAATTATAGATTTTAAAAGGAATGATAAAATTAATTAGATTATTAAAATAAATTTTTATAATCTGCAAAAAATTATAAATATTATGGAATTAATTTCTTTTTCTATCTTTACAACACAGTTTTATGTTGTTTTTGAATTTCACAATTGCAGCATAATTGCCTTATTTGAAGAAAATGCAAAAATATAATATTCATTTTCATCGAAAAATAAATTAACTAAGGGATTAAAAAATATCCCTTTGAACCCTCAAAGATCTTTTGGCATTAAGGAGTTTTCGCATTTTCTCTTTGCTTTTCTTAACTTAAAACAGTTCTGAAAAGGTTCACTGGAGCGTTCATATGCCACTCATTTTTCATTACTGAGGCAAAATAAAGCACTAATTAAATTTTCACTCCATAATGAAATTTCTTAAGAATATCGTCGGGAATAAATTTACATGCGACACATTTGAAAAATCTCATTTTTATATTATTGACGAACGTATTTTAAGAGTTTTTGATAAGTCGCTTTTCCAAAAGTTTTATTTAATAAAATTATAATGAAGAATAAATCACTTTGTTTGTAATTGTCACAATCTTCGAAAATAAAGCAAAATTGAGATCAAAGGCTGGCAATATTTTAAGATAAGAATTTTAATATTTTTCGAAGGTTCTGAATTAAAATGTTTTTAAAAAACAATATTCAAGTTTTGATTGTTTTTTTAATTGATTGATGATAGTTTTCTTTTTTTTTACAGTATATTTTTATCCTAATTTGAAGTAAATAGTATAATGATATTAATAATTTGTAATCAATTAAAAAATCAAACAATTTTAGAAAAGTTGAAGGAAGAACTAATTCAAATGAAATTTAAAAGAACTATTTCTCAAATGCATTGCGAAAAAAATACAAAATTGTATCTTTTTTTTTAAATTTAAAAATGCTTTTTTATATTTTAAGGTTTTTTTTTCTCTAAAACAAATTTTAGCAATATAATGAATGGAAAAAGAGGATGCACATTTTTATTTTGCCACTTAAGTCAAAATTAGAAAAATGAATGGATTAATAATAGAGAAAAATTCGCAAGTAAAAGAATAATCGTAGCAATAGCAATGGTGTTTACCAAAGTAACATAGTAAGTAAAATATAAATACTCCGAAAAAATATCGCATTTACAAAAAAAGAGCACAAAATTGGCCTAAAATTTTGATAATTTGATTTTGTAAACAGCCCTATGAGAGCATTTATAGCCAGATCCAAGAAACGAAACTAATTCACTGATTTTGTTACAATTCATTTAGCTTCTTAAACATATTTTTTAAAAATTTGACTTTGAAAATACTTTCGCTTTTTCCTCAAACGGAAATATATGTTACACAAAAAATTTCTCCTTTCCCATAAAATTTGTTATATAAGAAGAGCCAATAAAGAATTTGTATAGTTTGTTTTCTTTTCTAACTTATCAACGTATAACTTTGCTTTGCTTCTATTTTTTTACCAGGTATCTTATGCCTCTCTTTTGGAATAAAAACAAATTGTATAACTTCATGGGAGCAATATTTTTTAAGCTCTTTATGATCTAAATTGGATGGGGGGGGACAGAATCCTGTTTTTCCGCTGAATCTCTGTGATATTTCATCATTTTGTCAGCACCTACCGCAGACGTTCGTAGATTATGTATGTTAAGAGAAGAAAAGGTCATGATTTTTTTAAAAATTTATTTTCCTATTTCCTATGAAACACTACACCACTATGCTTAGTGGTGTAGACTCGGAGCCACATGATTTCGAATTCAAAAACCAATTCTCCTGAAGATCTCCACACCTTCTGTAGGTATAGGTAGAAATTTGGAGTAGCTGACGATGCCAACTTAGCTGTCAGCCTCATCATTTTACCATGACTCAAAATATCCTTCATGTTAAAAAATAGTGGAACTTTATAATAACTGTAGATAATCTAAAACCATTCCTGTATTTCTGTTGAAAGGCTTCATTAGCCGAAGTCTTATTTGACTTAATTTTTAAAAATAAAAACATTCTATATGAATTTTGAAATTTTTACATGCATGCTTATTTAAACTGCATTTGTGTCGTGATGGAATTTTTGTAATACCTTTTCACTTGTTTTATCTACATATGCTAAAATTCTGGAATTTTTCACACTTTTATATTTTTATTGACAACGCATGATTTTAATATTTTCAGAACTTAATTATATTATAATTTTATTAAATTTTAATTCCCTCTATTAAGAAATAATTGATCTTCCTATTCCATATTATTTATTATGAGGTACTCTAAATTAACTCATTTTAAACTTACCAGCATTTAATTAAAAATTATGTTTTAAACATTCTCTTTTATTAAATTTATTTTTAGAAGAGTATTTTTAAATTTTATAATTCCTTGAGTCATTATGTGGTTTTACTATCTATGTTAACAGTGCCTCTATGACTCATTGTTAGTAATATTGAACAAAACATTAAAATATGGAAATGAAAGTGATGAGCGGATTTGGTATGTGGTACTTCCATATAAAATTACAAAATAAATGGATTGAATGGGGGTGCTCTAATTCGTGCTGAGATTTTTAATAAATACAAAAAAGATTGTTATTTTTATAGAAATATTTTTGAATCCTTATTATTCAGTTACAAGTATTTGTGAAGATGTACTTGATCTTTTACTCATTCTCTGATGTATTAAAAAGATATCTGAAATTATATTTAGTACAGCTATGCTCACCATACAGCAAAAAAAAGTTTTATTATTTTCAAAGCTTGAATTTTAAATCCTTCTTTATATATAAGTTGAGGGCATTTGATGGAGAATCCGATAAAAATAAATATCCTCTAATAATTATTATGATGACTAATGCAATACTAAGTATAAAAAAATGGAAAAAAAATAATAACAATAAAAAAGATTGTTGAAACATATCAAAAAGCACGAAGTGCTGAAAACAACATTGTAAGAAAGTACCATATGGAATATCTTAAGAGCATAACATTTATCCTAATGAAACCAAATCCTAAGCAATAATCAAACCAGTAAGAGCATCCTTTTTACAACACACACAAAAAAGCTTGTTGATAACTTTTATTATCACTTTAACGCCAGGGAATATTTTTCTTTTACGTTTCGTAGAAGAATAAAACACCAATATCTGAAAAAATGCTACAGTTGAGGACTGAACATTGTTTTGTTCAGATGTGCCGAGTTCAATCACTGCGAATAACACGATAGTTATTCCTTCTTTTCAAAATGGACTCGCGTTTCATCTATCAACAAGACTTCCTCAGATCCGTGAATGATATCGCATTTGAATTTCATGAACGGATGAACAAAACTATCAAAACATATCAAATAGAATCTTTTATAAATGCCGGCAGTATTACGCATCTTTCACTAGGTGCTGAAATTTTGATCTTTAAGAAAATAAATATCATCATGTTCCAAATAAAATGAATCTGGGAAAAATAATTAAAAAATGGTTTTTAAAATTCTCAGCCATTATTAAAACTTAAGTTTTCAGATTAAATTCAAAATTTTTAAATTTGATCATTCTAAAATGTTTTCAAAAGGATTGTTTGCTGAAATTCGCATAAAGGTTGGTTTTTGTTTTAAAAAGATAAATTCCAAAAACAAATACCAGATTTAATAATTTGTTTAAAAATAGCTTTTTTAAGACTATGGTAAAAAAAAAATCACAATTCCTAATGTCAAATTACATGTTAAAACATCATATTCCGTTACCATTACAAGTATCATATTCCTTTGATTTTACCATATATGCCTTTTTTGTGGAATGAAGGATTTGTACCGATTCTTATATTCAAAAGTAGTACAACGCCGAATTCATTGAAATAATGGCAAAATAAGGTGTATCAGTGGGATTTTCAACTTTACATGAACGATAGCAAAAGTGCATAATTCATAGGGTGTCACTTTGAAAGAAAAGTCAAATAAATAGGTGCTATTGCTATTTTCTCTTCATTGGGTAATAATTTCATAACTTTTTGAAAATAGAGAACTTCACAGCTACTATTAGCGCTGTAAGAGCAAACCATTTGACTCCACAACTAGCACATATATGTTTTGGAAAGTGAGAATGTGCACCTTGGGGAGATTTGTTTCAAAATTTAATCAAAATTTTAATTGACAATTAAGCAATATTTTTATGTTTTAAACGATAACTTTCGAAAATATTCCCGTACGAATTTGATTTTAACATCGATTAATGTCTTACACTCGGAAAAGTAATTCGATGCAAAATTATTCACCTAGTACAAAGGCTTGTTTATTGTTCCGAAAAATAAAAATATATAAGTTTTTCAAGTTGAATTTCCCCTAAAAGTCAATTTACATCTTTTTACCATTCTGTAGCTATTTTTAACAATCAAAATTGAAAAATAAGCAAATAAAACGTCAAAATGATGCACCGTCTTGAATGATGACCATGAGTCACCTCTCTAGTGCAAAGGGTTAAATGTCTAAATCATTTCTAATAATACCACTTTAGTTGCTATAAAATTATTTTGTTAAGATTTAATTAATTTTTAAACATATTCTTAAATTTACTTTATTACGATACTTTTGGTGTTGTGATTGATATCAAATTTGTTTTTATTTTTGCATCAAATATGTAATTGCATGATTCACTTCCAGTATTTAAACTAATAAAGAAGGATTCTATTCAGCATCTGTAGAGTTTATATAAGAAATAAGAAAGCAAACTTATTCAGTATAGCGTTGCTGCATGCTCGGGGGGGGGGGGGGGGCTGGTATTTTCATTAAGATTATTAAGTATTGTGAAAGTTAGATGAACCATATATTTACGTTTTTAATAGATTCTGTGGAGCTTGGTTTTATTCAGGTAGTTCATGTGTACGATGGACAGAGAAAATATAAGAGTATTTAATGTTCGACAATATAAGAGTAGTTAATGTTTTTTTTTAACATGAAGTTTTGTCTAAAAGATTTTATAGAAGTTACAATATCTATCCCCTGAAGACTAGCTGAATGCCAAAAACGACTATTCAATATAAAGAACAATAAGATTCCTTAATTTCATGCATTATTGGAAATTATCACAACTGAGTAAAAAATGTCCTTTATCGGTTTCTTTGACTCAATATATCAAAATAACTTGTCTTTGTAGTATTTTGCCTTAGAGTTCCGTGGCATTTAGATTTATTATATTATTTATAACAACAGATAGAAAACGCATATTATTTTTAAAAAAATTTATAACGGATAATAGTTTTTTAAAAAGGATGAACATTTCTATGATATTTCCATTTCTTTTGTATCTCGTTTACGAAGTAGAAAAAGCATTATAATTGTTAAGAAATTCGATTTTAGAATGTGATAAATTTCGACATTGCAGATCTCCTGAATCTAATAAAACATTTTCGGTCCTAAGTCTCTTTCACTATGAACACATTGCAATGGGATAACTGAATGCAATCTGAATGCCTTTTCAGCAGAATAACCAATCTGTTTAAAAGTTTGCAAAAAACTTAAAACATTTAGACAGCATTTTCCTAGTAGTAAGGTCACGGCAAGTAAAATTCCAGGCTTGATACTCGATTTCAATTGAAATTACTCCATGTATGTGCATCTAGTAAAAGCCAAAGTTGTAAGTCAATCATCATCCTGCTGATATGCTATCAAGGCTTAGATGCCAAAGCGGGGGTCACTCTCGTCATTTGATCACAGTTAAAAATTAAGAGGTTCTTCCCGAGAATAGTCCTCAGGTTGATTCAAAAACGGACGTTGATAGAAAGCAAAACCGTTAAAATGTTTAACCTCAATTGGTCTGTTTTAATCGTGAACATATAAACCCTAAATCTCAAAACTGAACTAGACAAATGAAATTATAAACATGAAGCTGGCATTAGAAGAGTAAATCCGTATCAAATTTGAATACAACAGGGTTCACGCCAGGCCAACTATTGCGAGCAAGTGAAGGTCAAGCCTACTTCAGGAACATCACTTAACCCCAACGGGGCAATGGCAAATAGTTATCCCTATGAGACATTGTCCCGTTGGTTTCACATGATGTTCCTGAGGTAGGCGTGGCTTCCCATTACGCGCAATAGCTGGCCTCATATGAACGCTGCTTAAACTAGAGAAAGAAAAGCATTCAGAGCATCTATTGAATTGCTTTCCTGAACTATAAAGCTGATCAGATTAACAGAGCTATATTATGTATTACACATTCGAGAAAACTGAAGAGAAAATATTCCTATAAAATTTCCTTTATATATTGGAAAAAAACCCTATAATATTTATTTGTTATAAAGTATGTTCCTTTTGACAGTTATTTTCCACTTTCAATAATATTCTTAACTCTGAATGAAATAGGATTTGCTTCTTTTATTCCAAGTGTCGATTTTATCTGACTTGTTCCAGAAGTCGAACTGCCATTGAAATCGGTTTCTTTCAGCAAGATGAGGAAATATCGTGCCTGTTCCCTTCATGCCAACTGTTGGACATCTCAACTCCTGATAAAAAGAAGCCACTTTTGGAAAGATGAGGGCGTTCCGAAAAATATATTTGATACTTCTCTGATTTATGGTTGTCACTTCACGTCAGCACTAGATCAGAGAGTTTTAACAAAATCTGCTCGAGATAAACATAACAAATACATTAAATATAAGCTATAAAAGCTGGGAAATGATAAAATAGCATGACTGAAGGATTTTTGAAAGGTCAATAGATTTGGAATTGGCACAGTAAAATGTGAAAAATCTCACTCAAAAGAGTATAAAAAAAAGGAAATATGTTTTCAGCTTTGAAAATATCATGTATCTGCGATTGAAATAAGCTTCGAAATACTAAACGCATCTGTCCATGGAAGGTTTTATTACCTGGCATCACTTATTTTTCGATACCAGATAGATTAAATGAAAGCCATTGATTTTGACACTAAAACATAAATCTTTTCAGGTCAATTGGATAGATTATATGTTCTTTCTCAAAATCAGCGGATAATGGTTTTGTGTATTTTTAATTACCCTTGTAAAATTTCAAGAAAAGGGGATCAACTAAATTTTGTCTTAGTCGATTATTGCCAAAAGCGAAGAATCCTTATTTCAAGCTCTCTATAGTAGTGTCAAACGTCAAATTATTTTTCTTTCTCTCTATTATTCTTCATATGCATATGTCTACATCAAAAAATCACGAATATCGATGCCTCTATTTATTCTTTTGTCTGGGATTACAATGACATTGAGATAAAAGGATGATATTTAGTGTATTACCCTATAGATATAGTTATAGATTTTTCACAAATTTTTGTTAAAATTTGAAAATGGTTGGCAATTTATTAATTTGCTGAAGTGTAGATTTCTAAATATAGCAACTAAAGAAATTCTGCATTATATCAACATAATTTTCTATATTATTTTAATATTCCAACTGAAGATTTTTATCAAATTTTGAAATCAGAATATTTGATGAGAGATCAAATATGTATTCGATTCTATTCACTGTTCAGTGCTATGAGTGTGATACCATTATCAGGGGTAGATTATTCTTTGTTCGGAACTCGATTCTATAGAATAAACTAAGGTGTAAAACAATCGACCGTGAAAATATACAACAAACCGACACACCAATCAGGTACATGTTAAATTCATCAGGTCTTTTTGTTGGTATGGTACATGGAGATTTGAAGAAGGGGAGGGTTGTTAGCTCAGACGTCGCCCTCTTTATATGATTGCAGTAAAAAAAATTACAAGCCAAGTTCTAATAGTATTTCAAAACAGGATATAATTATATCTAAAACGATATCTTCATTGTACTAAGAATCTTAAAGCAAAATATGCTATATAATATACACATGGAAAAAAGAGGAAAGGAAAGCATTCCTTTTGATTTTTTGACCTTATAGTGTTTTTATAAAGTTCAATTACTTTCTAGTCATAGAAGAATTGAAATAATATATGCTCCATATTGAGTTCATCATCTAATTAGGAAGTTAAGTAAATTTGTTGGTCAAGGGTTTAAAGTGCAATTTAGTGATATTCTTCGTTTCATCTGTGTGAAAATATTAGGAACTGAAATATCTGTCTAATATTCAGATAATTCAAATGTTTGGATTTAATATTCAACAGAATTATTCAAATTCTTATTAATTGGATTCTTTAATTAGTAGAAACATTTAGAATTGTGGAGATGCCTTTCGAAATTCGCCTTACGCAGTCTTCAAAGGGGAAAAAAATATAAAATGACTTCTCAGTAAATCATATTCGCGAGTCAGAATGAATAGAAATCTCTGTGATGAAAATAATATAATAGTCTGATTAGAGATGCAAATAGTGTTTTCTAAATATTTGGAATAAACTATTTCGCAAAAGTAATCCTCTTGAATATGAACTTCTATGCAGTTGTACATTTAACAACGAGTGAATGGAATGCAGAAAATGGCAACAAGTAATTACATACAAAATATGACGACAAAATCTTTATTTCCAATATGCATACATACAAGTCGTATTTGTTGTAGAATTCTCGATGGTCTGAAATTTCGATTTTACTGTGAAATTACATAAATATAAATGCAAATTCAAATACATTTGAAGTCATCAAAACTGATAATTAGTTTTATGAATTTTGCAGTGTAATCACAAGCATTCTGTTATGTATACAGATCGCCCCAAGATATTTATCCTCTTATAATCAAATGTTATCATAGAGATCTTCAAGTTTAGTCACGATACAGCTTTGGATTTTCTATCAAATGGTTTGACAATCTGATTTTTGCAATTGAATTAACAATCAAGTTTTAATTCTAGAAAGAATCAAAACTTTGTCTGCCACTCTGAATTTCTTACAATGTAATTTATATGGGCCCGCCAGTCACAGGTGCCCCCCTCGGCAGTCAAGGTGTTAACCGTACAATGCATCGCATAGCCATTTGGTTATACTTTTTTATTTCCATTTATAAGCTTCACATGACTGTTTCAAAGGGTAACAATGAGTGTTTTGAAATCTTTTTTTAAATGCGTTTTGATAAACATCTGAAAAAAGACAGATTTATGGCCACAGCGATACTAGAATTGTATTTAAACACGAAAATTGGGAAAAAATACCAAGACGGCTGTATTAATAATTCTACTATTGAAAATGCTATCAATATATTATATATTATATATATATATATATATATATATATATATATATATATATATATATATATATATATATATATATATATATATATATATATATATATATATATATTGTATTGTAAAAATTATGTTGATAAAGAGGGACTTTTTGTTATTGCAGAATTGTTTTATAATGTGATTTGTGTCATTGGGTTATTGTTTACTTCATAATGTAGCGAACTGATATATTTTGTTTTGTTACAATTTCACCAGAAAAAAAAACTAAAATTTTTAAAAATAATTCTTCTAAATTGTATGCAGTTATTCGAAATGAATGCATTTTGTTTTGTAAAAAATAAAGTAAATCATGCATTTTAGGGTTAGAGTAAGGATTCGCCATCATGGCCGTTGCTGATATTTTACCTAAAGTAAAACTGCTACATAAGAATTACGGCCATTACTGTTGTTTTGTCTAACATTTACTCCCTGCAAAGAAATAGAAAACGCGTGTTGTATGAGAAACAGGGGAAAATAAGTTATTAGTATATCGTGGGAAAGAGTCATTAAAAGCTCAGTGGATAAAATATCTTGCTATTAAAATTTTATTCACTGTTATAATAGCAGCATAAAGCTGCAACAAATGTTGTTTGGAAATACAATTTTATTACATTGTAAGCCTTTTAATTTAGGTAACTCATTTTGGGATTACCTATACATTGCTTGTTCATTCCGGAGAGCACGCATCAGTTTTTAAAATAACAAAAAATTGTTTTTACACAGGAAAACTTCCATTTTTCAGCTCAAGGTCATTTGGAAATGGACTTCATTCATTTAGCAAATGTTCCTAATTTTCTGATCTTAGGTTCGATATCCAAGTCTCTGTTGACTAATGCCACCACCACCCCATTTGCAATACAGTATTGGATTAATAGAAAGACGATCACAATCAATATTTTGAATACAGTAATATAAATTTGTTTCATCATTAACAAATAATAATTTCGGTTTCAATCTTGTCTATATTTGTATTTTTCCATTTTTAAAATACAATAATTAAAAATGCTTTTAAAAACTTCATGCCTCAAATGTTTTTAAAACTGGAATATTAAATACAATATTTCGGTGAAAACTATTCTTTTGTATTTTAGGTAATTATGCTTTCATACATAAAACGCTTCTTATATGATATTATTTTCTTTGTGTTAATTAAGAAAAATATTCTCTTCTGATGCGCGTCCTCGGAACAGTAAGTACAAAGAACACGTGTATTCGAGATTTAAACCGCATTTCTATTATGGAAGCATTATTTCGGGAGTAGTCTACCCGAAATTTTCTCACTTATTTACGAATTAAGATCTCATCCCTTTCCCCTTTCTACTCGCATACAATTATGGATCTTGGAAAAGACAGTAAATACCTTGCATGACATTAGTGACCAGTCATTAAGAAACATATAATGTTGGTGCGAATCTAATATTTTTATTGAATCTATCGCACAAATATGTATTTTTAAAGTCTTTTATTTCGAAAGCACAGAAACAAATTTTGTAACGGAACTACAGTTGCATTCATTAGGTAAAATGCCAAATCTGATTGTTTTAAATCATTCTGTTTATGAATTATTGAATTTACATGCATGCGAAAGTACAGATCAACAGACTGTAAATCCTTATACAAATATGATTCAAAATTTGGTAAGAAATTATATTTTGGATGCTAAATTTGTGTTCCTAATTTTATCTTCCTGACTCTTTGCATTTCGGAGCTACTGAGTTCACTTGTAAACAAGTTTTAGTTTAGTTTGGTTATATTAACGTGCCATTTTTGAAGCAACATCAGGGCTACTTTGGATGGGATCTCGTAAATTTGAACCGCGGTCAGATGACGAGGACGACCCCTGAGATGACACCCCCCTCTCCGTAGATTGTCCCCTACGGATTTAACGTGCACCACACCCGCTTACACGACGGTTCTTTGATGGAATCGTGTCTCGAACTTGAAAGCCTCGGGCTCCGAAGCCGAGACCTTACCACCAATCCACCGCGGCCAATCACATGTAATCAAATAATCAGACAAACAGACTTCTTTGTGACTGGATTTAGTTCAAAATTTGATAGAAATCCATAAATATATATGGTGATTCGAAGTCAGCAGTGGACTGTACTTCAACTTACAACTATATACACTCCCTTTTGCGGCAAGTAGTTGATATAATACATGGCTGATTGCGGTTGGCTTTGTTAAGCCTTATAAATTGAAGTTGTTTACAGCTTCTGTGGTGAGGGACAACGATGCGGGTCAACGTTCTAATGAACCCCTGAAAGACTTGACCGGAAGGGCGGGTAAAGATATTACCTTAATTTTAAGATTGCCAAGTGTGGCGTTAAGCTACATTTGCGGGAACAATGGTTTTAAGTCCACATGTCGAATTTCGTATCTTCAGTTCTAAGCGATTTTCAGTTATCACATTTACAAATAGACAGAAAGACTTCATTCCAAACATGAGTTTTTCGAAGTCAGGAAGGCCTAAAACGTGGAGATTTGTCGAAATCTCGTGGTCGAATTTTTTGGCAGTTATAACATTCTCTTTATACTTCGGTATGAGAAAGTAAAAATCATTATTTTCTATTCTGTAAAGTCCTTTTTTAGAAATAAATAATATCAAACAAAGCATTCATTTTCTTCTTCAGATTTTCAATTCCTTTTAGCAATTGTACACTATGGCATTATTAATAAGCATTAGAAGATGTGAAATTGGTACAAAGCAATTTATTTTACAATATTTCAATGAATGAAAATAAATTATTACGCCGAAATATTCAGAAATGCCTTAAAACATTTCAGCATAAAGTTATTTTTAGAAGAAAAAAAATATTTAAAAACTATTTTCCTTCTCCCCATAGTAAAATTTGATGTTTAATAATTTTTTTAATATGCTATGTGCTATTGGAGTTTGGAGTTATGTGCTATGGACTTTTGTTTAATAATTAATTCAAGCTTCCGAATTGCATTTCTGTAATTCCTATATTCTTTCTACTAATGAGGAAACGAAATAACTCGAAACGGAGATCAACGAAATTAATAAGCCCAAAAAGTATATCGATTTGTTTCCAAATGAAACTAGAATTCTCGATTTTTCAATTATAATCCAAAAACTCAATTATAGAAACAGAGTGGTTTAAAGGGATGGTGGATTTGAATAGGAATTTTTGCGAATTATTCATTCAGAATAAAGAAACATTTTATGCATTTGTATCGAAATATAAATACTTCAAATATTTCTTAAAAACGCCACCGTTTCTTAAAACTTAAATAAATTTTCTTAAAAGGAAATATAATTTTTGATTTTTTAAAGATAATACATCATTTTTTTAAATTTAGAAATATTTCGGGGGACTTCATTTTTAATCATTTCTAGTATTTTTCTCCTTATTTTTCTATATAAAGTCTTAAAACAAAATTGGTGTGATTTTGTAATACCAGTTAATTCTTAAGAAATATTTTTATGTAGATGTATTTAATTTTCGTACTAATTTTGTGCTTTTCTGAAGTAAAATTAAAGTGTATAAAAATAACTCGATACTTAGAATGCATATCAATGTTATTTTAATGTTTAACAGAAATCTTAATTATCAGTTTTATGTAATATCCTCAAAAATTAAAACCCCTAAGAACATATCAAAGATATTTAAAGGAAATTAGAATATCGTTTTCAGAAAGAGTCATTAATATATATATATATATCCCTCTAAGCTTTTTAAATATTCATTTTATTGAACAATGCATTTATAATGCTATTTTAGTTGAATATAAGCATATATTTGAGTGATAAAACAAAAAAATTCATATTTTTGCAAATTTCAAAGTCCACCGTCGGCTTAAAATAAATATGAAATTAAAAAATAAATATTTCCATAAAATGTAATACACAGAATATTATCTTCTATCCCATAAGAATGTATTTTCAAAATCTTCAGGAAAATTGTATACACAGAATATAATCTTCAATTCTATAAGAATGAATTTTCAAAGTTTTTAATAAAATGGTATACACAGAATATTATCTTCTATCTCATAAGAATAAATGGTATACAGAGAATGGTATACAGAGTTTTTACAAAAATGGTATTCTATGAATATTATCTTCCATTCCACTACAATGAATTTTCAGACAGGGGTATTCACGTTTCATGCATTCCATACATTCATGGGTTTGTTAAATTTTTACGATGCTATGTATTAGCAATTTCAATACAGCACGAAAAACTTTTTTTTTCTGAGAAATTGTCTAAATATCACTTTGGTGGATAATATTTAATGTGAAGTTTAAAAGAATTAAAAACTCATGCAGAGGGATTATTCGCGAATAAAATTTTTAACATTTTCTCAAAGGTGATATTAATAAATCAGGAAACCCTCGCAGCTCTTGATAGAAACAAAAGAAAAAAGTTCTTTAAAGAAACTCATTATCTCTTAAAGTTTGATAGTAGTGTAGAGAAAACCGTAGAAGAAAGAAGAGAGAGAAAGAAAGAAAAAAAAAAGCATCGGCACACTTAAAACAGAAGACGTCAAAAAATTTAATTAAAACGAGAATTAACAGAAAATGAACTATAAAGCTTTAAAAGTGTTATTTTTAAAAATGTGAAGTTAGCGAGTTAGAAGGAGGTTTGGTGTTATTCCTGCCTCATTAGACTTTTCAGGAATAGGAAGGGGAAATTTTCATTAGAGAAAATAGTCCTTTTTATAAAGTGGCCTGTTACCACGTTATTAAAAACCCTTATTATTTCTGAAATATTTTTAGAAGCAACAGCGAAAGTTTGCGGAAAAACTTAAGTAGCTCTTTTATTCAAAACCAATACAAACTTTTGTTAGAAAAAATTTTAATTTTGCATTTCCAATTGTCAGATTCTTTTAGTGTTTAGTCCAGTTTTTAAGAAATTGATTTAAAGATTCATAAATTAGGAAACTTACCTTCTAAGCATGAATTATTTATTCGTTTAAAGTAATTTATAACAATTTTTTATGTTAAAAATATTATTATATAATATGTCCCAAAATCTGTATAGATAATTCTATACAGATTTTAAAAATGGCTTCGGCATATAAAACAAGTCATTTTTAAAACAAAAGACGGGACTATGGGTCAGTAATACAAAAGGCATGCTTCTCAGTGAATACAACAAAAGGAGATGATATACAAGATTTGTAATTCTTTAAACTTTTCAATGGGAATTTAAATAAAAACAAATCCATAGTAACACATGAGCAGAGTTTCATGTGGTTATCTCTCATCGAATACAGGAAAAGGAAAGGACGCACAAGATTTGTATTCTATTAAATCGTTCAATATTGTAACAAATCTGCAATGTTGCTTCCCAGTGCGGTTAGCGCAAACATTGGAAAGACCGTTTTACGATAAGCTCTGTTGGATGCTGATCGGATGCTGAAGCAGTGATCTCAGGGGTTGACGACAAACTTGGCCATTTAGTGATTTCTCGACTTTGGCGACAAAATAAATTATACTGGCCTCTTCCAGGATTTTGGTGATAGAGCCAATAGGAACCAAGATATGCCTATTATTCCAGACCCTTCTCTGACAGTCTCCAGGAACTACAAAAGGCTGGTGGTCTAAGCTGAAGATTGTCTTCGTAGAAAGAGTTTCCGAACAGTTTAGAGTCTCATAGCTAGTCAACGACGAAACGCAAGCGTTGTGAAGAGCTCAAGCGTTTGCTGAATCGAGTTGCGTGCCAATACCGGGAATTTATTGTAGAAGCAGCATCCAGTCATATGTGGAGTAGCCAGTCGTGTAGTAGTGAGTCGGTAGTTGTTTACAGCTATAGCGAGGAATCAGTGGAGAATTGCAGACATTTAGAGAGACCGTAGAGAGTAGCTAGGATGATTCCCCCTCCTGCTGAATTCTGTCTGACCGCTTTGCGTTTTGTGGTTTTTATTACCACCGATTACTACTTGTGGACTACTGTTTATTGTAATGTGCTGCTGTGTGTTGATTATGTACGCTTCGGCTGTGTATTTCGTTGTATTCGTGTTTAATAAATTGTTACTGAGGCCTGTTGATGGCGTTTTTTCATCGACTAACAAATCGAAAGAACCCCGAATTCGTAACAATTTAGATTTAATAGAAAACCCAATAACACGTGAACATAGTTGAATTGATAACACCATTACGATATTTGTGTAACATAAAAGATATTGTGACAAGTACACTACATTAACAACAGTCAACATCCAGAATATTTCAGTTTAGTGTTTAATGGATTTAGCTTGCTAAAAACAATGTAATTATTGCTGTGAATTTCAGTCTTTTTTTTATTTAAATGAACTTGTATTGCATATTTGATGCATTCTTTCCATTCATTTACATCACTGAGAAAGACACCTTTGTACTTATTATCCTTCGCTCTGCACCCCTACGTTGTAAAAATAGTTTGTTTCTCTATGCTTATTTCTCAGGGCCTAACATAAAAATTTGTAAACGATCTCTGAAATACTTTGTACTCTTATGTGATGGAAATAAATACCGAAGGAGAATTTAGACTTCATCTGACATTTTATAAATTTCCAAACAGTTGTCGCTATACTTCCTAATGAAAATCTTTCCTATTACGAAAGCATAAGAATGCACATAATGAAAGTCATTAAAGCGGAAAACTGTGAAATTCATTTACTGTTTAGATAATGAAAAAAAAATGTGAATACCACAAGCTTATAGAACTCTCCAATGTTTTCGTGGTTAATGAAAATTACTATAGTTCAGAGTTTTCTCATATCATTGTATCTGAAATATTAGTAACAATAATATGAAAAAGTATTAATGCTGTTTTTTCCCTAAATTGCCAATAAAATAAGGTGTGATTTTGCATAAAAATATCCTTGTATGTTCTAATGTTCCAAAATCATATCTGTATACTGAAAGGCTACAACTTTACACTTAGCAGGGTTGTTGACCGTCAAGAATATATTGAAAACATTCTCCCATTTTATGATGTGGCAGTTTGATAATGGAAATTTCAGTTTCATATGTCGTCGCTCCTTTCTAATAATGGAAATTCCGTTTCCTGTGTCATCGTTCCTTTCTGACAATGGAAATTCCGTTTCCTGTGTCATCGTTCCTTTCTGACAATGGAAATTCCGTTTCCTGTGTCATCGTTCCTTTCTGACAATGGAAATTCCGTTTCCTGTGTCATCGTTCCTTTCTGACAATGGAAATTCCGTTTCCTGTGTCATCGTTCCTTTCTGACAATGGGTATTCCGTTTCCTGTGTCATCGTTCCTTTCTGACAATGGGTATTTCGTTTCCTGTGTCATCGTTCCTTTCTGACAATGGGTATTTCGTTTCCTGTGTCATCGTTCCTTTGACAATGGGTATTTCGTTTCCTGTGTCATCGTTCCTTTCTGACAATGGGTATTTCGTTTCCTGTGTCATCGTTCCTTTCTGACAATGGGTATTTCGTTTCCTGTGTCATCGTTCCTTTCTGACAATGGGTATTTCGTTTCCTGTGTCATCGTTCCTTTCTGACAATGGGTATTTCGTTTCCTGTGTCATCGTTCCTTTCTGACAATGGATATTTCAGTTATATGTGTTATCGTTGCTTTCTAACTATAAGAATTTCAAAATTACAAATAGCTGTAATTTAACATTAAACTGAAATTCTCCAACTGATAGATAAGTTCTCCGTACAAAAATTCAGAGTTAGTTTCTTTATAAATGAAAAAAAGTAAAGATGAATTGATGAGTTAAATTTATAGAATTTGGTCTACACATATTCAGATAATTTGAAGTTTGCGACAGCATTACATCTGAACTGAAGGTATTCTGTTGATAGAAAAAATGGAGGTTAAATAAACTCCAAGTGGCAAGCCCTCGGCATAATGAGTTATTAGGGTTAAACAAAGCTAGGCAATCTACAAATTTAGGCAAACTACATGCCTAAATGTGAAAAACAACCATTATTATGTTCTTCAAGATGTATGTAACTCAAGAATTGATAATAAATAAAGCAAAACACACTTCATTATTTACTCATTTTCAAATATTTCCTCAGGTTTATCTATTCAGTTGTTCTCCTGTAAAATTCAGAATTTATAAATATATATATATATATATATATATATATATATATATATATATATATATATATATACTTTAAGGACATCCTGTGTATGATTCAGTAAATGATTTGTATTTATACATACTTTGCCTTTATTTAGAACTTGGTACTATTTTGAAAAATCTTATGCGCGTAGCAGCCCTCAATATGCAAGATAAATGAAACAGTTCTTTAAAAAGAAGCTTACCACATCTATGATTTGCTGCAAGGTGAGACCGAAACTGAGAAGAAGGGGTTCCGATTCATTGGCCACCGGCCTCTCCAGCACATTATAGCCGGTCAGCAGGTCATTCAGCAAACGCTTCTCATGAGGGCCTTGCATAGAATCTGAAATGAGGAAAAAGGTATGAATCATGAGTTGCGTTTTTTTTTCATACTTGAAATAAATTAGTTATAAAAAAAGGAAATGTGCATAAAGCGCTCAATGTGAATTAAGATATTTAGTAGTTGATAGTAAAAAAACAGTCAACTCATAGATAATGCGATTGTGTTCATTAACAATGATCGATTTATTACCATATAATGAAGGGAATTTGCGAACTTATTAAGAAATTTCAATCAAAAATAATTATATAAGTTTTTGATACGTGCAATTTTATGCCCTGCAATATTCATTTTATTTGGTCTCTAAAAGGTACGGATACCAGTTCTTTACGCTTCTTATAAGTCCCACTACGAACAAATATATAAAAAAATTCAATAAAGCTCTTAAGAAAATTCAAAGAATTGATGCCAATTATATAATGCACATGGTTATGCATGAAATTAGAGTCTGAATGTCAAAATAATCTAAGAAAATGTATTGAAAATGATGTACTAAATTTTTATTAAATGATGCATTAAATTCTGCAATGCTCCTTTCGTCTTAATTTCCGACATCAATGCTTGGAAGATCCAAGTTATCCCACTCTTATCTATTCATTTCGTTTGTAAAGTTTTCAATAAATTGCAGATATGCATCGCCAATGAATAAATATCTAACTTAAGTTGTCATATTTGCAGGAATTTTTCTGTGAGAACCGAATGGGTTATTATCCAAATATGCTGATTTTTCATGTAAAGAGAAAATTATTTTGAGAAAGAATTTGTTATACAATTTGTTTATAGTTTAAATTTTCCATTTACCGATCACTTTCAGAATTTTATTTAGTTTTTAAAAAAGTATAATCAAAGAAAATACAACAAACTGAAATATTATTATTATTATTGAATAATAACTTCATACGTGTAATTTAAGGATGGCGTTGAGGATATCGAATGAAAGTGTTTCAGAAAGCTATTTAACTCTTGATCAAAAAATTAACTTGCTAATTAGATGACATATTATTTGTGGCGTTATATAATTATAGTAATTAAAATAATAATAGTATCTGTAATGTTGGAACATTTTAAAGTGATATTGGCATTTTAATTTAATTAAGATTATCATTCAATTGCAGATTTCAAATTAAAAACTGAGTAATTCGATGCGCGAGTCAGAATTGTCAATGTATGAAAAAGGGATTAATTTGATGAATGAACATGCAGTTCTAATAATGGTTAGAATTCATTATCTAGAATGATTGACATATCTTGTTACTGCCGACATCTTAAGTTTTAATGAAGACTTTCATGATTCTTTATTATTATTATTTTAAATTATATCTGATTACTATAGAATTCCAATACGATTTAAGTATGAAATATTAGTCGTTAATACAAAGACTGATAACGCTTTTTTTACCTCTTAATAAACATATTGCAAACTAAAATACCTTAAAAAAATCTACTTGAGATTATAATCAAATACATGGCAAAAAGGAGCAAGATAGATGGATCAGGAACTCATGAAGAAATTTCAGCTTTTCCAAATCTTCAAATGCAGAAATTCATTAATTTTTTCAAACTTGGCTTTAGATAAATGTAAATTGTAACTGCGAAACAGTCAATCGTTTAGATTACTTATTGGATAATATTGTACGATAGTAATTAATGAAGCTGTTTTGCTGTTCCTTGCATTGATGGCCGCATAGCTTTGTTTAGTACGTAATAATATTCTGCATACACTTAGGATTTTTTTTTATTTAATACTTTTAAATAATTTATTGAATTAATAGGCAAATATTAATTTAATTTATAGGATGAGAAAAATATTAGTAAAGAAAAAAATTCTGACAATAACTCGAACTGGAGACATAAATTTCCCCACGCTGCCAGAAACATGGAGTCAAAATGACTGGATTGTTATTTTTCAGTTTTTTTTTTTTTTTTTCTATTTTAAACAGCTCTGGAATTTATTTTGGAAACAATGCATTCTGGAAGTCATGTAGTTATAAAAAAATTAAAAATATTAATATTAAAAATGTTAAATAATATTATTATAATATTAATTATCCAACATTATAATATTAAATATTGGAAAGGTGTTATAAGAAAAACCTAAACAATTTTTTACTGAGTATTTACTTCAGTTAGATATTACGGAATTACACTCAAGTTAGTAACTGTTAGAATTTAATAAACAAAAATAAAGAGTACAATATTTAAAAATATTATTTTAAGAATATTTCTTTGTTCTTTTTGCATTATTCAAATAAAAAGCAGTTTCAAAAGCATGGAATCGATGTCTCCATCAATAACAATAAAGACTTTCAAAAAGAATAACTCGGTTATGCTCATATGCTCATACTTGGGCTTTCGGCTACAAACTGCTGAAAGAACAACTTGAAGGTACTGAGGAGATTAGTGTATTCATGGACAATGTACCACGTGATAGTCAGAGCTAATGAACAACGCGGAGTTATTTTGACTCCCGTCTCCAGTTACGGGTTAAGATAATAATTATGTCGATATAAATGCATACATTTTAATTTATAAAGCTTTCATGGAATTTGTTTGCAACAAATCCATTAATGATTTTGATTCTATGTATATTTTTATGTCATATTCTATACATAAAATCCTTACTTCATTTTACTTTGATCATTCTCAAGATGACAACATTTTTCAGTTGAAAAAAAAGGATTTTTTTTTATGTGTTTGTGGATTAAAGGCATTCTTGAGCTGCAATCAAATTAGCCCATAGGATTAGACGGGTCTAACTAATGAGAAGACGAATCTTGTAAAATGCCCCCATAACAAAGTATTTCCAAACTTTTCTTTGCGCATTACAAAACATACATTCAAAAACAGATTTTCATATAGAGAATTATCATTTAAACTGAATTTATTCAACTAAACCATTCTATTCAACCCAATGCGTTACAGAGATTTAATGTTTTCCTTTTTATTATTGATTAGAATGTATTAGGGCTTACAATATACAAGAAAAGTTTTTAAAAAATGACGAGTAGGCACTTCTGAGTTCAATAGCATGCGTATTTACATAGTTACCAATTTAACGCACTTGATTCAAGCAGCAGTGCTTCACTGCTTCTTGAATCGAAAATCGTGCTTCATTGATATTCAGTCCTTAGCAATATTCCGGTTAATGGGATTACCACTCTATCGGTGCATCCTACTAACAAGAAAAGATGCGGTTATTACTAGGATATGAGGACAGCGTCTCTTCTTTGGATTTTTTTTCTGCTTTGGAAAAGAGGTATTGAATATTTATTTTATAATAGACTTTGCTTGCAATTTTAATACTAACATGCTATGAAGCTAATTTTATCTAAATATGTTTAGATTAACCTGCCTCTCAATATATATTAGTCTATTCCCCGAGTCTATTAGTCTATTCATCCGATTTAACCTGTAACTGGAGACATGAATTTCCTCAAGCGGCCAGATACCCTGAGTTAAAATGATTCCATAATTATTTTTCTTTTTTTGTCTTGGAATTTATTTTAGAAACACAATAATTCTGGAAATCATGTAATTACCAAAAATATTAAAAATGTTAAATGTTGGAAAGATTTTATCAGAAAAATCTCAACAATCTTTCAAAGAGTATTTACTTCGTTTAGATATAACGGAATTATCTCAATGTTAATAACTATTTGAATTTAACAAATAGGAATGAAGAATACCATATTTAAAAATATTTTTATGATTATTTCTTTTTGCATTATTTAAATTAATCCTTTGCAGACGAAAAAGTAATCCGGCGCATAATTATTCACCTAATACAGAATTGCTTATATCTCTGAAAAATATATATAATTGTTATTATTAGAAAAATTATTGTTAATAACTTCTTAAAAGATCCGGACCGCAATTTTATAGAAACGGTTTTCTACCACATCGTTTATCTATCTAATTGATCAAAAGGAGCCATAATTAATCAAACACTTTCTCAATACCAATCTTCTAATCAAATAAAAAAAATTGCAACTCTCTTGTTTGAGTAGAACTGTGCATAATGTACTTCCAATATCTTCATATGTATGTAAAATACAATGAGAGTCAAAAGAAAGCAAACTCCCACGATTGATATAGAAAATATTTTATTTCAAATAAAGTATTGACATTTAATACAAAATGAATATATACAATTATTAACTCATTTTTATGGAATGCAACAACTTGTAAGTGTCCAATTAAATCAAAAAGAAATAATTTAATTAAAACAAAAGCAAATTCCATGCGTCAGAAAAAGTAAACAGAGAACACTGATATCGACAAAACAAAGAAATCTATAATATTGATATTTTATCTGGAGTCCTTTAGATTTTATCACTGTCTATAATCGTCTAGGCATAGATGTGAACAGTTTTTTTTATTGTTAATTTGGTAAGGATTTTTTGCCATTCTTTTATAACAACTTGCTTCAATTCTTCCTTATTAGAAATGGTTCTTTGGCTTAAACCTTCTTAAGATATGTCCATACATTTTCAATGGAGTATAGATCTGGTGACTGAAGAGGCTGGTCCAAAGTCTTCGCAACACGATAGAACAACCATTCTTTTACAATCTTTGATGTTTGTTTAGAATCCTTATTAGTGATTTTAGGATGTTATTATTAGGATCCTTATTATTATTTATCTTATTATTTAGGATCCTTAGCTACGTGATAGTCCCAAATTCACCAGTCTAGGGACAACATTATCTTTTAAACTATTTTAGTAGTCCGCTTTGTTCATTGCAGATTCCAGAAATACTAAATTACCGACTGCAGATACCGAAATACACCCCCAAATCATACCAGATCCACTCCCATATTAATTGTCTTAACTGAATACTTATAACTGGGTTTTTTATTCTTTGGCCTCCACATTATTGCGAGCTTTTGTGTGCCAAAAAATTCAGTTCTTTTCTCATCACTAAATAAAGTATTATTCCAAAGATCGAAAGCCTTATTAAGGAACTATTTGGCAAACAGAAGACGCTTTTTCTGGCTCTATTTCGGGATGAGTGATTTCTTACGTGGAATCCTGCCATGAAACCCATGTTCATGAAGAGTCCGTCTTTTAATTCTTGCACTTACTGCTTTCGCTTATCTTTGCGAGAAGCCTTGAGATATTTTAACAGCAATTGGATTAGCTTTGACCTCTTGTACTATTGCTTTCACTTCTGTATCAGCAAATTGTTTTGGTATTCTCTGAAAATCTTTAATCTGTCTGTATTTGGAATGTTTGTAAAGAACTTTCTTCATTGTGGATGGATCCTTTCAACAATTTTTCCTATTTTATGTAAGGATTTACCATTTCCTTCAAGTTAATCGTCAGTTTTCTCTTTCTAGTATTGTTTGTTTCCCAAACGCAGAATCTCTCAAATATTTCTAGAAATTTATATAAATTCAGGCAGAATATAAGACTATAATTTATATTGCGAAAGGCCTGCAAAAGGCATCTTTTCTTCTCCTCCAAAATTCTAGAAACTGACCGTTGTTTTCTATGTCTCTCTTTTTGTCTGTGATGTGATCGTAAAATGTTGTATTGCTTTTGTGTTCGAGAATATTAAAAAGGATTTTATGTGTCACATGCCTGCTTTTTTGGTATATCATTAATTAGCAATCACATGACATCGAGTAGATTTCAGCCCTCTGATTCTTACTTTAAGAGAATTTGTGTTAATTTTCGTTTCATATTTTTAGAGCCCAACATGGGACGTGGTCGTTGAAAAATAATTTGAGTCCGAAATGGATGTGACACCACAAAAAGCACAAAGAAAGGTACTAAAGACATCGTTTATGTGTTCGAAGAAACAAATCGACGATGAGTTCGAAAAAGAAAATACGGACACTAAACAACTTTTGGTTTTGAAGGCGCAGTTAAATGATAAATTTCAGCGTCTGTAAGAGTCCCAATCTGAAATCAATGTTCAGATATTCAAAGATGAAAATGTTGAACAAATGTTTGAGGCTGATTTTTTGAGTGCAGAAAAATATCTAGATCGATATACCGAACTGTACATAAAAATTGATTAACTGTCACTAAAAGAGATGACAGAAATAGTATCGTCACAACGCAAATTTCAACTTCCAAAAATCGAATTAAAGAAGTTTAGTAAAGATTCCAAGGAATATCTTACGTTCTGGACTCAGTTTGGTAAGATTGAGGTGAACAGTTCTATGCCGTCTGAGGATAAATTCCAATATCTTCTGAAAGCAGTAGTTCCAAAATCGAAAGCTGCCCGAGTAATCTAGAGTTTTCCAGCTACAGCAGATAACTACCCGAAAGCGACTACCCAGCTCAAAGACAGGTTCGGACGAGAGGATCTCTTGGTTCAAATTTACGTGCGGGACTTATTATCCATGGTTATGAAAAATGCTATATATGGCCGTGCGATGACATATTTTCCTGCCCTTTATGACGAACTCGAGTCGAAAATTAAGAGCCCTGAAGAGTTTAGGTCGAACTCAGGAGAAATATGGCAAATTTCTAAGTCCTCTAGTGGAGTCCTGCCTGCCCGTAGAAATTCTCATCGAATGGGAACGACACATGAATTTGAAAGAGACATCTGAAGGAACACGATCCCTGGAACAATGACTTAATTTCCTAAACAAAGAAGTGAGGGGAGAACAACTTATCGAACTTGTTCGATATGGTTTTGTTTCTGGTTCGCAGAGAAAACGGGATATGCGCCCAAAATCTGTTCCGGATTATGGAACTGCTTCCATGTTGGTAAGCATGTTTGATAAAAACGCCCCAGGTAAGCGAAATTTACTTTGTATTTTTTTGCGGTAAAATACACTCCTCCAAGGATTGTTTTGAAGCTAGAACTATTCCTTTAGAAGAAAAATTTTACTAAGCAAAAATGCTTGTTTTGCCTGTTTTACTATTGGTCATTTTTCTAAATTTTGTAACGTTAAGAATCAATGTATATATTGTAAAAAAAACCATCTTTATTTAATGCGTGATAATCCTGAAGAAAATAGAGTTAAGAGTAAATCTACTGTAATAGAAACTAATTCAGTGTCTAATAATAGTAATGTAGATATTGTATATTTAATGTCTTTATTTGTGATAATACAATCGGCCAGTAAATCAATTATGCTTAGAGTTTTGATTTATAGCGAGTCTCAGAATTCTTATATATCTAAACAAGCAATAGAAAACTTAGGTATTAAATCAAATAAGAAAATAAAATGCAACATATGTTGTTCGGAGGAAAGAAAACAAAAACTCAATTTTATGATATGTTCAAATTAAAAGTTTTATCACTCGATGATACATTTTCTTTTTCTAATAGTTTCTATGTAGAAAGAAGGATTCGTGCCAAAATTAACTGATAATAACCTCATAAACCAACTAAAGCAAAAAGGGATTATTTTAGCTGACTTGAGAAATAGCGATTGATAAATCAACTTATTTCTGGATTCAGATATAATCGAGAGATTGTTTATGAATGAAACTGTCCAAATACATACCGGTTCGTCTATAATTAATACGCGGTTAAGAAATGCTGTAACAGGGAGAAAGAAAATATTTAAAAGGTGTAATGTAAACATAGAGCTGAGATACTACTCTGTGAATGTAAACTACGATATGACCTTGAGTGCTCTTTCTTTGTATCCTAAAAAGGCTTCGATAAGCGAATTATGGGATCTTGAAACTATTGGAATTAATGACCCAATTGAGAAAATAAATAAAAGTAAAGAGCAGTTGAAAGCCTTTAGAGTATTTTCAAAACAATATGAAAATTTTATCGGATGGCAGATACGAAGTTAGAGAAAACACGAGTGAATTGCTTTCGAATAAAGAGTTGACCTTGAAGAGGTGAATGTGAACACACTAAAACAAATGGGTTGTCTCGATGATTACCAAACGGTATTTAATGAGTGGGAAGTTTTAAAAATAATAGGAAAAGCCGGAAGTAAAACATAAGCTTATTTTTTGCCGCATCGACCAGTGACTAAAAATGATAGTATTACTACAAAAATTGAACCAGTTTTTGATGCGTCCGCTCGAGAAAGCGGGAAATGTTTGAATCAATTATTGCACACAGGTCCAAATTTAATTGACCAAATGCCGGATATTATAGATGGGTTTAGAAGTTACCCTATTGGAATTTCCGCAGACATCGAAAAGACTTTCCTTCAATTAGGGATTACTCCCGAACATCGAGATTTTTTGTGATTCTTTTAACCTAAAGAAGATGAAATTATTTACCGACATTGCCGTGTAGCTTTTGGGATATCATCAAGTCTTTTACTATTAGCTGCGGTTTTGTTACACTTGCTATAAAATGCACCTATAGAATATTCTGAAATTGTTGATAAATTGAAACCTTCATTTTATGTAGACAATTGTGTTACAGGGGTTAATAATGCGAAACAACAGGAAGCATTAATTGAAAGGGCTGACGAAGTTTTATGACGTAGTTGCTTTAATTTGAGAAACTGGGAAAGCAACATTAAGAATAATCATGTTTTTAAAAATAGTGGGGTTACCAAACTTTTAGGAATTTTGTGGGATCTGGATAAAGATACTTTGAAATGTAATTTAAATCTAGACAATTTTATGAAAGAGCAACAAGCATTTACGAAAAGACATCTATTGAGTGGTATTCAGAAAATTTTTGATCCGATTGATCTACTAAGTTCTGCAACTTTGCCTCCTAAAATTTTATTGCAACAAACTTTTAGTCTCAATTTAAATTGGAATTCTATTTTGCCAGATGATATTATTAACGCTTATAAAAAGTGGCTAAAAGAAATTAATGTTTTGCATGATATAGAAATTCCTCGTTATTTTGAAATCAATAATACAACTCGGATGCATGTATTTGTCGATGCTTGTAAACAAGCATATGCTACATGTATTATTTTGAAGAAAAGAAACTTCGGAAGGTATAAAATTTTTCTTGTGTGAGCTAAATCGAGGGTAGCTTCCGTTAAAACAGTAACTATCCCTAGATTAGAATGAATGGCATGCTGTATTGGTGCAAGATTAGCACATTCTATGCAATTTGCCCTTAATATTACTGACGTAGAAACAATATTTTGGAGAAATTCTATGGTAGCTTTGTTTTGGTTGGGAGATAAAGAGGAATGGTCAATTTTCGTTGCATATAGAATTAAAGAAATAAAAATCCTTTTCCTAGAAGTGATTGGTGTCATGTACCCGGAAATATGAATCCTACTGATCTTATTTCTCCAGGGTGTTCCCCCAGTCATTTAATTGAATCAAGTAGGTGGAAAGGTCCTTCTTGGTTACTAGGGCCCTCCCATACTTGGCCTGTAAATGAATTAATTATTTGTGAGACTTCCAAAATTTTGTTAGAAAGAAGAAAGGTTAGATTATGAAATTTAAACGTGTCAGAAAAAGAGATACCTTGGTATGCTAAGAAATTTTATTCTATTATTCGATTAGAAGCATGGCTCTTAAGATTAATCAATAATGCAAAAAAAGAATAGTTATGAAAAGAGAAACTTAGACAAAAATTTATCGTCAGATGAGATAAAGATAGCTTAAGATCCGACTTATTCAATCTATACAGATTCTAAATTTTCCTGATTTGAAATCTGAAAAATAATAATTTTTAATTTATATGTTTTAAATTAAATGTTTTTAAAAATGTTTTTAAAGAAATAGTTTACATGTTTTTAGACAAATTTATATGTTTTTAAAGACGAGGAAGGTACAATTCGAGCAAAAACCCGAATTACAGAACGCATAGATACTCCTAACTTTTTATAGGCTATTCTCTTGCCTGACGATTTTATTTCACAAAACGATTTATTGAACATTTTCATATTGAAAATTGCCATGCTGTAACTTAATTACTCCTAAGCTTAATTAGAAAGAAATATTGGATATTAGGTGGAAGACGAACAGTTCGAAAAATATGGAATAATCGTGTGAAGTGTCGTCGATTTAAAAGTAAATCATTTGTTGCTGAACCATCTTCCTTACCTGCTGACCGTGTAAAAGTTGCAGCAGCATTTGAAGCTGTTGGTGTGCACTTAGCTGGTCTTTGCACTTAAAGCGAGTTGATAAGTCTTGGATTGTAATCTATACATGTGCCCTTTTTCGAGCTGAGCATTTTGAACTAATTTCTTCTCTTTCTACTGATTCATTTTTGTTATCATTTCGACGTTTTGTAGCCAGAAGAGGTAGACCTCGGGTAGTATGTAACGGAAGAAATTTCCGAGGTGCTTACAACGAGTTAGCGATTGTCGATTGGAATGGAGTTTCACGATATGCCGAATTACAACGTATAACCTGGAAGTTTATTCTCTCTACTGCAGCTTGGTGGGGTGGCTTTTGGTAAAGAATTGTTAGAACGTTAAAAGAGTTTCTGAGAACTCTTGGTAAAGCTATATTCCCATTTGAAGAATTGACAAGAATCTTTTGTGAATGCGAAAAAGTTAATTCACGTCCACTGATTTATCAGAGGATTTTCAGGATCTTACACCAATCACTTTAGCTATATTTTTCTGTGATAACCCAACATCTAAACAACAGACTTGGATGTTCTGGATTGTAATCATTTTCGTAAAAGATAGAGATTTAGAACAAAATTTATACAAATGCTGAGAGAGCGTTTTAGAAAAGAATATCTTGGCCAGTTGGTTCAGCTCCATCGACAACATCCACAGTCTTCTAGCATGCAGATAGGAGATATTGTATTAATTGATGATGATGTGAAAAAGCATCTTCGATGGCCTTTAGCCAGGGTCATAGAGTTAATACCCGAAAAAATGGACATACGGGGACAGTAAGAGTAAAACTCAACATTCAACATTAGTTCGTGTCATACAACAAATATTCCCTATTTAGGTGAGTGGTAGTGTTTTTCAAAAACTGCTAGGTCCACCTGCTGACTCATCTATGGACACTTTTGTCAACGATGTGAACTTCCTCAAGTGTCGAGATTCGGCCATTAAATAAAGAGACCTAATAGACTTAATTTTAGTGACTCTCCGGCTTAGTTTTTGAGCAGCTATTCTGCTCCTCAAAACGGGGGGACGATGTTGCGAAAGGCTTTCAAAAGGCATCTTTCCTTTTTCTCCAATCAAAGAGCAGTAGAAACTGACGTAACTGGTGACTTTTTTTCCTTCATCTCTCCCCTTGCCTGTGATGTGATCGTAAAATGATGTATTGCTTTTGTATTCGTGAATATTAAATATGTCTACATTTTTGGTATATAATTAATTAGCAATCACACGACATCAGGTAGATGGCAGCCCGCTGATTCTTACTTGGAAGCGAATTTGTGTTAGGTTTCATTTCAACTTATATCAAGATCTTCTAAGAGGAAAGTGGTGATATCTATAAAATTAAAACAGCTGAAGGAGAA
This sequence comes from Argiope bruennichi, assembly GCF_947563725.1. Lineage (NCBI taxonomy): Eukaryota > Metazoa > Arthropoda > Arachnida > Araneae > Araneidae > Argiope > Argiope bruennichi. The sequence continues at coordinate 123,853,833 of NC_079155.1, read as the reverse complement.
AGACTTATGAGTGTTCACTTTTTTTTGGCGCATAAAATTGGGTGATCTTAGGTTCAAGTTCAGATACTTCTTTATATATTTTATTTAAATTAAATGTTTACATTTGCTTAAATAAGCTAATAATTGTATATATCCATTTTATATCATAAGTCAATAATATATTTGAAATAACACATTTTCTAAATTAATCACGGGTATTTACTTTCTTTTAACTCTCACTGCATATCAAAATGAGAAAATAGGTTCCACAATCAAAACTACAAGTGATTAATCGTGTGAAATGGGCAATGCCTTGGAAATAAATGGAAGGACATAATTTTCTTAGATAAGAAGTAATTTCATGTAGATGGACCTGACGGCTTCTGATATTATTGGCATGATTTACGTCGTGAACGAACAGTGTTTTCTAAACTTCAATCCGTCTCTCTATGTATATTCAATTTTTTATATATTGAATACACATAGAGACCATAGACCTTTGGAACATGTTCCTTTTTTATGGTCCCTTTCTCCAAATTTAAGCAAAATTGCATGTTTAATTTTTATATATGTCCTGCAAAGAGGTAAATTCGTATTATAAACAAAATTTTTTACTTTATACTTATAGATAATGTGGATTCAAAGGACATTGAAAAATTTGGATTGCCAACTAACTCGAATAAAAAAGCATAATAATTTACTAAGTTCCACTGAAATAAAAACATATCCTTACATAACAACATTATTTTAATAGAACCAACAAAACTTATGTAAAAGGGAATCAAACATTTAATCAATCAAAAATATTTTTATCTTCAAAATATTTTCTCGCCCATTATCTTGTCTTTGTTGTTTTTTAATATAAGCAACAACAAATCCTTCCACGGCGTATTTTGACAAAGCCAACAACAAAAATGAAACAAAATAAATCCAAATCACACATCCCAGAAAACAACTCCGGAAAGTAAATTCCAATTTTGTCTTCTGGAAATCTGAAACGATACTTGAGGATAAGTTGGGAAAACTGGAGTAAAGCCGACAGCATCTTCCACCTGTTGCTGCCTTGGATCGATTGTTGGAAAGGAGCATCTGTGCCTGTTGAGGCTGATGAATTTGAAAGTCATTTCTCTGTCAGAAAACACTGCATCCATTTCGGCGGTCGGCGCCTCCGAGTAATGGCCTCCTCCTTTCGCCGAGAACTTTTATTGCTTATTGCGGAAGAAGGCGATAACATTCGCGATACCAGAAAGTGGTAAACGCCGCTTAAAGAAAACTTTAATACGGGAAGGACCATTTATTTAATATGGTAGGCAGAACCGAATGAAAGATCATTCTATAAGGATTTTGAAATTTGATAATTTATGCATTAACTCCTTAAGTATATTTTAATAAAGTTATGCCATTAATTTAAAGTTTATTATTTTATAAATTTATAAATAGATAGAAAGTTTTTTTTGTTTAAGGCATAGAATAATTATTATTTTATACATTTTTGGTTCAAGTGTTATCTGCTTTTACTACAGTACAAATATTTAGTAAACACTCAAACTGTCGATGCAGCATACATAAGAGCATGCAATAAGCTTCCGAATTTGACTTTTAATTTTGCAACCCTTCTTTGGATGACTTTTTTCTTTTTTTGTGAAATAAATCAGGGTAGTATAATTCATGCTCTGATTAAAGGAAAAATCTTTTTAAAAAACAGTATGATGGAAATATCCATCATCACGCAAATTTATATGTTAAGACAGTACAAAATCTGCAATGACACTCACTTCTAAATTTCTCAACTACTTATCACTTTTATTAACAAAAAAAAAATCAGATTAGTTATAAAAACTATTTAAGAAATCGCACGTTTCTTCAAACCACAACAAACAGCGGAATGACAAGTTCAAACCCTCTGTAATTATTGTGACATTTGATTTTTTTTTTTGACAGCTACGTTCCTTATAAAGCAATAGTCGTGAAAATAGTTGCCAGCAACAACCAATTTCAGTACACTTGTTTTGAGTACAGTTTTCTGTTTACTAAATGTTATGATAAAAATTTCCATCACCATTCAAAATTTTTTCATAATATTATAATAAAATCATAAATATTTGTTTCATACTTCTAATTACATGAACATTTCTATAATCCTAACAATTTTATATTTCTAATTATACTCGAATTCCTAATTTGACATATTTAGAAAAGTCTTCGTTTTCTTCATCTGCGTAGAATCAGCACCTTCCGTATGTAAATGGCGATAATCAGGATCCAATGAAAATTCAACAGAGCTTGAATTTTACAAATATTTGCGCATCTGGTTTTAAACACTTAAAAATTCCTATATGAATTATTTAGTTGTTTTGAAATACTTATCAGGGTCAGCAATAATTTTACTTATGAAAGGATCCAAATCTCAAAAGAGATTAACCTTTTGCACTCGGAAAAGTAATATGAAGAATAATTATTCATCTAATATGAGGAGTTATATTGCTTCAAAAATTAAATATGCATAATTGTTTTAAGTTGAGGTTTCACGAAAATGAAATTTTCATCTTCTGTTGGTACCTTTTAAGAAACAAGTGAAAATAACATCATGGAAAATAATAAAATATTTCTTACTAATAGTATATCATTTTTTTAGTTTAAAATTGCTTCTATATTAATTATTTGTTTTAGTAATGTTATAATAATTGAAATTTGTTAAAAAATGAAAAAAATAAAGATATTTTTTTTTAATATTATCTCATTCATTTTATATTTTTGCACATAACTAAATATAATTTTTTGATAAAATTGAAAATCTCAAATAATCAAAAGTGTTTACTTAAAACTTAAAAGTACATACAATAATTATTTCTGCAATATAATATTATCATTCTTGTTTATACGAGATTGTTTTCTATGAAATATTTTTACTGTCAAAATGTTTTTCCTGGGCATTCCTATTGAAACACTATTATGAGATATGCTCAACCTTTTATGCAGTCTCATATTCATAAAAGGTATCAAAAAATTCTCTTTATTAATAGTAAAATATTAGATTTGGTCCTTTTGTAAGGCTTAGAATATTGAAATGGTTGGCGTTGCTTGTTTAAACTATAATATACTATAGTTATAATTATAAAATGATAATATATAAATATATAAAAAGATCTACACTGAAAAGGAATATTCGATTTTTTGAATATTTTACCTTTCTACCTAAAGTGGAAATTCTCATATGTTTATTAACTTTTAATCTTCCATCCACTGACTATAAATCTTGGCATCCTGGCATTGTCTACAAATGCGTAAAACTTTTATTTTGTAGTTATTTATTCTTTCAACTTTTTGATTCATTTACTGCATGCAGTTACTACCTTCCGATCCTTTTTGTTAAAGTAACTAAAATTATTTGCTACCATATAACATATGCGTTCCCCTTAATAAGCATATGATAATTTTGATATATTATTCTAAAATGTACAATTAGGTAACTCTCCAGTACCTTGGTAAACAATTATTCAATGGCAAAATCATGCAGCGAAATGAAAACTTGTTGAAATTAGATAATAAATATCAAATTAGTTACTTTGAATATCAAATAATGAAATATAGTAGTGAATAGAAATTAAAAAAATCTCCATTTCAGAGAAGAGAACAATATTGGCTCATAAATAAAACAAATTCATAGAATAATTTTTGAACGATCATTAATATAAAATTTTACTTGCCACTTATGGATGTCAAAATACAGCTAGGTATAATGCAATACAGCTAAATACAATGTTGATATCTAGGAACTGTTATTTTTCATTTTGCTTTAATATGCTTTAAATAATTATGTATATCAATAAATAAAGTATTTATCATGATTGTATTTCAAATATAACATCAGAAAATCCTCAATTTTTAGTGGACATTAGAAAGATAGTTCCAGCATCGGGAAAAGTAAATTACTACAAAAATAGTGACATTTTTATTAATATTATTTCATTAGTTAAAAATTCTAAAATCGCAAGAGTTTTAGCATTTAAAGCTCTAAACTCCTCTGAAAACAAATAATACGATATTATCTCAACAGATATTCCATTTTTTGCATCATTCTTCATATAGTCAATTTGTGCGATCATTGATTGGTGTTTGCTTGGGGAATTTTACAAAGTTCTGTTTTCATTAATTAAGAATATAAGAAAAGTTTGTAACCACTGGAAAACAAGAACAAAAAAAAATGGGAAAATTATTAATATGCTGTCGTTTAAACAATAATTATTAAAAACACCAAAGATGCAAACATGCAAAGAAAATTTCTCTGTAGAATAAACATTTATTTTAGTGAAAAGAAAGAAATTAATAAGAGTTATCTTTCTTCAAACACATAAATATCTTCTTCATCTAAAAATAATTATAGTAGAGATCAAATAAACAGCACTGCCATTAGAGTTCAGAAGGCTGTAATACATTTAAGTGCATGCTTAATTCAAAATTAGAACAGAATTTAAACTCTAGAACTTGACTTTTACGTAAAATATTCCCCAAAATGCCTTTTTTGAAGTCGAAATTTGAATATGTAAAAAAAAAAAAAAATTGAACAAGGAATCATTATTTATCATTAACTAATTTTTAGTTTCTTATTTACTTACTAGGTTTAAAATACGTGCCATGTTTGCGGGCATGAATCGTATTGCGCATTTGTAGAAACTAATATAAAATCACTTAATAATTCATATTTGAATATCATAGATATTATTTATTGTGATTTACTTTAATAAGAGAAATAAATAATGTATTCAAAACATATCAACATTAATCAGTTATATTGAAAAGGTTTGAATCTTAAAAAAGAAATATTGGCTTTAATATCTTCCAACAATGGATGTCATAAGACATCAAAAAGGAAACTATCCCCTTGCTCTTTTGTTTAAGGACAACAGACTCCGTTTTCCATACTATCCAAAATGTTTTTGCTTTCCAAAAGGAATATTTTTCCGCTTCGAAGTCGATTCTAATTGTGTTAAGGATAATGCAGGACATAAGAGGTGCGACGTTAAATGTCGGACTTCATTTTCTGAAAACTGTTTGGTTATTGCGCAAATAGGCTGAACACCGACAGCCGTTGTCGCAGCAGAATAGATATTGATCTGAGCGAACCCATGCAAGAATGCGAATATTTGAGAAAAGCAAGTTCAGTTCTTTTGACCTGGAATCCATTCCGTGCTTTATTGAGCTAAAGCAGCTTGCATCTAGAGCTTCTATTTAGCGCGCGAATTTTAAGAACAGCAATTTTTTATTTTAGAAGATCTCTGTGCTTTATAACATTGCTCAATTCTAAGTAAAGCATGGATAAGTCAAGGTAACACATAAAAAGATGTTTCAAAGTTTTATCAATGTTTCGTATCTCCGCTCTCAAAGCAGTTGTAAACAGCCCTGCAAAAATAAGAGTTTTCAATATCAGTTTTACTTGTATTGCTCAACGCTGTTTCTTTGGATTTTTTTATATTATGTATTTACCTGTTTATAGAGAAACATTTTTGCTTTTAATTTTCTTTTCAAACCTGATTTGTTTCATCTATAAAAGGTTGAAATGTTTAAATCGATTTTTTAATCATCCTCTGATGCTGTAAGCTATATGTTATTGACGTCAATAAATTGTTTTAAATTTTCAGACTCTTAATTATCAGTCAATAGATTTCTTTAATTAAATTTTGATTCCACATCACCAGCCCCATCTGATGTGAAATTTAAGAAAAATCAGTTCATAATTCTACGATAACTATAAAGATTAAAAATCAAATAATATGAAAATTATTCTTTTTATAGCAATATTAAGAGTTAATTTAAAAGCTGATTTTATTATTTTAAGAATCTTGAATCTTAATAATTAAGATTTACTTTATAAAAAAATTATTCAGTCTTATTTTTCATGGATTTATTAATAAACGCTTGGCATTCAAGTTAAAAAAAATCTAATTTTTAGCAGTTAATGCTTATTTAATCTGATCGGCATGTTAATGATTGATGAGGAGAAGTTGATGGTCTTCGTGATTCATCATGGATGAATAAAGAAAACCATCAACTTCTTCTCATTCTTTCTATATTTTATCTTTTTTTTCTATATATTTGACCTCTTTATATTTTATTCCAGTAACACACTCTTTTTGCTACGCATTTTTCTTTAAAGGGTTTTCACAAATATTTTAAATATTTTTGTTCACTCACACAAAACCATATTCTTTACTCAATTTTATTCGTCGTTTTGAAAGATCTATAAAGTTAAAATTTGTATGGCATTAAAGCAAATCTATTTTCAGATGAGGAAATAAAATTAATAGGTATTTATAGAAGCATAAAAATACTTGATTAAAGTTTGCAGGCGATATCGACCATATCCGCATTTTAATTGAAGCATTCAATATACTTTTTGATCACTCAAAATACTCAGTCGTATTGTCAGTGTTGATATGTATAAAAATGAACTAACTGTTGATCTATTAAATTCTTCAAATTTTGATTCTAGTTCGATTGGCGCCACTTTTTAGTAGAGAAAAAAAATAGTTCCAGGCTTCTGCAACATTTACAAAAATAACCCATAAATAGCAGGATTAGTTAAAAACATTATAACACTAACAAGTGTGTGTTTATAAAACTTTATGAAATTGATAGTAATCAAATATGAAGCTTCTGTTTTATTTTATCATTCATTTGAAATTCTTTAATAAATATCCAACACACTCTAACTGGAAAGATAGGATGAGGGAGGTATTGCTTCCCGAGTTTTAATATTATGCCAATTTCAACATTATTCAGTAATTAGGAGCGTTGTTCTTTTTACGCATCATTAACGATGTACCGTTTCCTCATTTCAATGCATTACAAATCCAGCCACAAAGAGGAATTCTATCAATTCTTTCACTTCACATCAAATATAACTTTCTGATTATCTCCTTATGCATTTCTTTAATCAGGCAGGTGGTTAGGGTTCGTGGAACATATAAATAGCGGAAAAGGAATAAGGTGTTTCTCAATCACCATGCATAATGTTTTTTAGATTAGAGCGAATATAAAATTATTTTTCCTGGTTTGATAATTCTGAAGTAACAATTTTTATTGCCTTACAATCACGATAATACTCACACTGAAATAATTTCATTATGTTTGCATTTTTACGATAAGGGATTTTGAAAACGCCAATTCTGTAGGTTTCAAATTCATAAAAGAATATATCACAATGAGACACAGAAAAGAGGTAATCGCTTTTAAAATATTAAATATGAATTCTTTGCATTGAAGAACAATAGATTATAGAAATTTCAACCATGAGTAAACATTAAAATACAAGTAATTTTAGTAACTTTTTTTTTGTAATAAATATATAATTCTATACATAGCGAATCTTTCATAACACAGATTTTTCTAGGAATTTATTTAAACTAGACTTTATATTTTTTTCCTTCATTAAATATTCAAATATATAAGTTTTCATATCTTTGTTTTTTATTTGTTTTTCAATGGCCAATATTTTGATCTCACTGAAGATATAAGCCTAAATAAATAGCTTTAATGCAAAGTTTTAGAACATATTTTCATACAAAAAGCATTCCTTAAAATTGAAGCAGGATTTTTAAAAAAAAGCTATTGGTCTTTTCCTGCATGTAGAAATGTTTTTGATCAAATGCAAAAAAATCCCTTTCACTTAGAGTTTATATACTATATTATTATCACATACAGGTAATACTATCGAGAGATGTAAGATCTCTCTTTCTCTCTATTATATATAATATAACAGAAATCGTTCCTTTTATTTTCAGTCTAGTGGCAACAGTCAAATGTAAATAAATGTCGAACGAACGTTTCAGACAGTTTTTCATTTAAAGTCTTTATGGTTACATTTAATGGAATCTTTCATTTAAGTAGTTAATAGAGCTGCAAAATATTATAAGAAATTTTCAGAGTTGAGTTCACTGATACTTCCATTCAGCTAGAGAAAAAAAGATATAAAAGAAATCAGGTTGATAGAAATGGGCGCCAGCCAGAAGTGGAAACAAGCTTATCACGTTGATTGCCATTTTTTGATTCATTTGTGATTCACATTTGGTTTTTAATTTTACCGAATCATCCATCTAATTAAATGATCATCTTTTAGTTAAAGAAGACGGCAAAAAAGGGCCAATCTAATCAAATATATAATCGAAATATTAGATCTGAAACGTAAATGGGAATGTTTGTACCATCTCGTGATAGGTTTTAAATTAATCCATCCACCAAAATATTCAATCGCGTGCTTTGCTAGTGATATAATTAAGATAAATAAAGAGTTACTTTCTTCGAATTCACACAGTAGGATTTTCATTTCTCTTTTTATTTTATAGTATATTCATTTTTAGTTCATGTGAAATAATTTATAGTAGAACGATTCAATTCATATTTTAGAATCTTATCAAGTAATAATTTGAAAATTAAAAACCACATTCCATATTTGTTTAAAAGCCTAAAACGCCAATAAACTGACGAACAATCTGGTTGTCAAGTTTATTTCAGTTATATTAATGTCCCTTTTAAAGCAACACTAAGGCTCTTTTGGACGAACCTCGTGATTTTGAACCACGGTCAGATGATGAGCACGACACCTGAGCTGGCAGCCCCTCCCTCCATACTTCCACGCACAACAGCGGGAGAACATTTGGCCCTGAAGAAAATTCTAGATGAAGGTTTTAGGTGCCATGAAATAGTGTATGGGATCGCCGACTTCCTCACAAGAGCAATAGTCTTCTAATAAACGGAAACGTCTAAGAACTGAAGGGAAGGGAGTATCTCCTGTGATAAATAGGATTTCTTCACGAGTCCAGGAGAGGGGTCGCAATTTTATTGTTTTGATGAATTTATAAACAGAAAGCTCAGTGTTCCCATTATCCCAAAGATTTTGCCATTCCCTACTGATGTTAAGCACATTTACTATGGAGAGCTGGTTGGTTATATTTTATTAGAATGTATTTTTGCGAATTGCCCAGAGCCCAACATCTTTAAACATGGGAACCTGCATTTCAAATGTTCTTTTGTCAGATGCGATTTCTTAGATAGGTTACCTAGTGAAACACAATCGTAATGCAAATGCAATGACGTAAGAATGTAAATGCCTTTGGTGGTTGGTTCATAGATAAGTTAAGCAATTTATTGCCTAAAATGTTGATTTTTGCTAAAAAAATCAAAGTAAATAAGGAATAATTTTGGGTAACAGTTGTTTTTTGAATGGTTAATAGACCTCGTTGTTATTGTTCTCGATAATGTTGCAAACACAATATTGCATTTCAACAGATGATCACCACGATCAACGAATAGACCAACTACATAATGATATATTAGACGGCATTACATGTAATGTAACATTCAAATCAATGTATTTTAAAGATTGTATCATTGAAATTCTCTTAAGCACCTATATAAAGGTGCTAAATAGGAAGCATTTGCTGATGATTATATGAGTCATATTAACTGATAATTGTTATAAAGAGGTCGAAAACAAATACTGATAACTGATGATAAAATGATGAAACAGGAGTTAATTCTTCATAAAATATTCAAAATAATCTAGGAATATTGATGAAATCCATAAACTACTTTTAAATAGATTAATTGAGAATATTGCTAAAAAACAATTACTAATTCGCCATGAGAACAAAAATAATTACTTTGAAATGTAGGTTTACATTTCGGGAAATTATTTTTCTGGGTTCTCGGTTTCACAGCGAAAACGAATCAAATCCCTATGAAAACAAAAACTAGATTTTAAAAAAAAGTTATTTCCATTAGTCAAGTTGTTTCAACAATTAGATGACAAAAGTTAATTTTTTTTTTAAGAATATCATTTTCCGTTTCTTTCTTGATGACTCACCACATTCATCGTCCTGATTTTAATTAAAATCAACGAACTTATGAAATTAGTTTTCTCAATTTCATTAATTATTTTGCAGCTTCATCATACAGGTGTGTTATTTTGAAAAGAGTTACGCTGAACCGGTGAAAATGTGGCTAAACGTGCAGAAATAAAAATGTTAAAATAATGTCTTTGTGATAATTTATGATTTTTGGCAAAATTATCTAGTCCTCTTATAAATTAATGGATTTGCTACATTTCCGCGGTGCTCTTAGTTATGAATTTTCTACCTGTTAAATCTGCTAAACATTGATAAGCAGCTATTTCGCTCATTTCCGCATAGCAGAAAATAACTTTCCATGATCCGTTTTTAATCCAAATATGTTAAAATATCCACGTTTCCATAAAATAATAAAAAAATAACTCAGAAAAACCGGTATAAAATTATTGTATTTTAACAAAATTGTGAGGTTTTAATTATGAGCAAATAGAGGAAATATTATTAAAATGAAAGTAAACATAAGATGCAATTCTAAAGAGAAAGTAATGAATTGACTATTTTAATTATTTCAGATTAGAGATTATTTCAGTCATATGAAAAATATTTTCCTAATATTTTCAATCTGCACTGAGTTTTCGAAAGAGAAAAGTCAAATATATCTTCTACGTTTAGTTCTTTAATTAAGTTCAATTTTACAAGCGTTCTTTATTTAAATCTAATTTTATGCAAACTGAAATTTTTTATTGTTTGAACTGATATCATTTAGGTTCTTTTAAACAAATAATTCCATTGAATACCTTGATTCTTTAGAATGTTCTTTCTATATTTCTAAATAGCTTTCTTTAAAATGAGCAAGAACCGATACTATAAATGCGATATCTAGTCTAATTTAAAATTGTGGCATTGACCGATATAAAAAATAAATTGTTATGAAACTCATTTTTTTAATTAGAAATCGTTCTGCTTGTTTTTTTAGCTTTATCTATATAATTTGTCACTGAAGCATTTTTAATAACCAAATTAAAAAGCATTGTATCCTGTTTTATCTGGGGATTAAAAGTTTAAAAAAAAACTAAAAAGAGACGTTAAAAAAGTTTTTTGAAAAAAGAAAATTTGTTTTGTGAGAAGAAAATAGTGCAAAAAAAAAAAAAAGATAAAAGAACGAATTTAAGAAGTTTTTTAATGAAAGAAGTTAAAAATCTTATCAAATTATTCCAAGTGTAGCATTCAAAAAAAGTTGTCTAAATGTCAGAAAACCTTACATTTTTTTAGAGATTTTATTAATTTAAAAGGACAAACTTACAGTTTATTTTTGCTTTCATTTTTCTTTAAAAAGTTAAAAGTTGTGTGAAGCAGAAATAACTTTTAAACGTTCTTGCAATTTTCATTCATTAAAATGCATTCCATTAAAATTTAAATTACGTGACATTTTCTAACACTTAAATGCAATTTAGTTAATTTCTGAAAATGTGTTTATTTTGAAAGATTTTAATAATACACAGTAAAATGTTTTAAACCATTTCACAGCGCATTATTAAAATCTTACTTAAATAATGAACAAATTATTCAAATCGATGGCCAAAAAATATAATTTGAAATGGTGATTCTTTCAATTAAATATAAATTATATGATAAGCAAAAGGATTACATTAATTTCTGCAGAAGGAAAAGGGAAATGTTTTAATTTCTATAATATATTTTTTAACTCCATGATGAAAAATTGACTGCTGCATTTTATGTATATACCTTTAAGCTTCAATTTTAGGGAATTGATTACATCTGTCTTCCAAATATCGTTTTATGTATTATTATCATAAAATAGAAAATATTTTATTGTTTGCAGAGATGCATAATATGCAGAGATTCGAAAGTTAAAACTTCATAAACTATCTTTTAAAAGTGTAGCTAGCATAAGCCAATATTACAAAAATATAATTTTTTGTATTTTTCTTAAAATATGTTTTCTTCCACATTTAGACATACATAGAAAAATTATTTTCACTGCTATAGTATGAAATATTCTACAATAATATTTATGTACTTTATAAATCTATTAACCTATTTATTTATTTCTGCGCAAAAAATAATTTTAAAAAGATATTTAGCATAATTAAAGTTTTAAGAACTTAAATTTAAAAAAAAGCATTTGCTTCCTTTTTATTAAAAGAGCAAACTCTATAACCATAAATCTATTATTCAGAATAAACATATGTGATGAAAGGTAACAAAAAATACATCTGACTAAATTAAAGGTAAAAGAAAATAAATTTATAAAGATGCTAATATTTCATGATCTATTTTTAGCTTTTTAAACACATTTGGAACAAAAACCAGTGAAATATCTTCAACAAAACCTTCTTACATACACTCTAACAGAGGTATTGATCCGCATAAAATTGTGGACCTTATGGAAGACTGCAAATGGCACGAATGCGCACATTTTTATTGTTTGAACTCCATTAATGAGAGTAAAAGAATTGATAATTGTATGATATTAACTACATGACATCACTGTCGAAGAATTGTTACGAAAAAGCTTATTATTTATTTCAAGAGACTATTGGGATAAAGCATAAAAAAAAGTATCTTTTTATTTTTGGAGATTAATTCTTGGCATGCGGTTAATACTCAAGAGCCAGGAAATCGAATATATATTTTGAATTTCTTTTTCTCGATCAACTGAAAATAAAATTTAATAGGATTTACAGTTGTACAAGATTGAATATCAAATTTCATATAAAGAAATAATTTAATTTAATTACATGAATTATCGCTTTTATATCCATGCAAAAAAACAAACCGTCAGACGGTCAACCTCTTAATGTGATATTTAAAGCATATGTACGCTTTAAATGCTAAATTTGTGTATTAAATCTTTGCATCTGGGTTTTTCCGTTTTTGTATTTAATGCATTAACTTATATTTAGATTGGCGGACATACAGAATTCCTGCGAAAAGATTTCATTTTAAATTTGATAGAAATTTGAAAATTTGTTGTAAAGACCTATACCAAATGTCATTCTTCTAGCTCATGATGGTTGTGGGTCATACCTGTCTTTTTCTGAACAAGATATCTCCAAAAATATGTTTATCGTTTACACAGAACTAAAACGTCGAGATTCCTTCAGATTTCGAAGTTAAATTTTTAGGCGATTATACCATTTCCTCTGTACTTCTTATACGAGAAAGTAAAAATAACTCATATTCTTATTTGGTAAATCTTAATTTTTTTTTGTAGAAAAAAAAATTCAAACAAGATTTTTTTTTCATACTTTCAACTCATTTTTAATGTGCGCACTATGAGTCAGAAATGTGGAGATTCGTTAAAACCTCTTTGAATTTGACGATTACAAAACACTCGCTTTGCACTACGTATATGAGAAAAGAAAAAAACTTGCCAATAAGAGACACAACGACGACGTTAAAGCTGTCTGCATTTATTTTCAGTTAGAAATCAGCAATCCAAGCAACATACAACCAAAGGAGTTCCGTTCTCCTGGAAATAGGATTTTTCCTACCGTCTTAAATGGAAACATTGGAGCTTAAGGTCACGGCTACTTTGAGGATTACCTCCTTTCCTTCGGTAGTCTTATTTTTCTTCCGAAGTCTTTTCCAAACTCTTTCCGTTGTCTCCCTTTAATTCCTTGTATTTCCTTTTAAATTATATTAAAAGGTTATATGTAATAACGTGAAATCCAATAAATGTGTGGAAATGGAGGAGGGATGTAGATTAGAATAAAATTAAACTAACAAGAGTTAATTCGCCCGGTATTATTAAATCACCTATTTTTCAGCAAAATTTGTAGAAATATGCTTAGTTCATAATATGAAAAAAAAATCTTAAATATTTCATGGTTTTTTTTATTTAAATTCAAAATGTTAACTACTCTATTAAAATTTCTTCATTAAAGATATAATTTTCTAAATCAATGAAGTTATTTCATATTAAATAATTTTAAAAAGCATTATTTTGATATAATGAATTGCGCAGCAAAATGAATAATATGCAGTAATTGGATAAAAATGTGCAGTGATTGGTTAAAATGTTCTGCACAATAAATGGATAATATTAATAAAATTTTATCTTTAAAGATTCAATAGGTAATTTATCACGTTATATGAATCTATACGCATCATAAACTCTTGACGTTGATAACTCAAAATTAAGTTTCTTCTTTCTTTTCCTATGCATAGATTGAACATAATATAAACAATATATTCGCTGTGCTATTTATCATGCATTAAATTTCTATTATTAGGACCATAAATTAATAAATGAATAATGATAAGCTTTAATCTTGAATGGGTGAGGTTATCGATAACTATATATTCCTTGCAACAGCTACGCATGACAATAGTGAATAGCAATGCGGTTTTGATTTTATGTTATATAATTTAAATTTGTTACATGGATGATTGAAAAATATTCAGATGATGGTTTCTTAAATTATATTCAAATAGTATATCAATTGATACAAAACAAATATACTGCGAATAATCTCGAGTTTATTAAATTTATTTCCGTTTACTTCCTATAAGAAAAAGTATGGTAATTGTTGAAAAATTCAAACTGATGTTTTGACAAACGTCCACATTTAGACATCCTGAATACGAAAAACATTTTTGGAATTATGTCCATCTAAGAGCATGGTATTCAAAAATGCTTTGAGCTAGACAGATGAAATTTGGTATTTTTTCTTTACACCAAACTTGTAGATTCATAATAAATTAAAAACGACATCCATTCGTAGAAAGTTATCTGTCCGGCTGTTCAAATGCAAGTTAACATGATAAATAAAATAAAGAAATCTAGATGATAAGATTTGGTTCAAAACTTATCTAAACTGTAGATATACTTCAAATTTCGAAATCAAATTCATAAAGAGTTTGTCTGTCTATTCTTTCACTTTCAAGCATATAAACACAATATAAAATGTAAAAATCGGTTTAATATGTGATACTTGGCATGCGATTTTGTTCGTAGTTCTGTGTCAAATCTTGATTTCAATCTCATATATATATATATATAGAAAGACTCTTAAATATATATTCGGTGTACTGTCTATTATGTATTAACCGCACCCCGCACCCGAGAGACTAATCGCCAAATATTGCACTTTAAGTAAATTAAGCTCTTTTGTAACTATTGTTCTCCAATGGTGTTGCATCTAACTAGAGTTCTTCCCTCCTTTCGGAAATGGATTTGCTATTCTCGTTGGCGCGCATGCGCTTAACTAGATAAAAACAAGTGCTCTGTATTATTTTGTTAGTAATATTGGGTGAGCGAGGGAAGAGTGTTTGTTTTTAATGCTTTGTTGAAATTTTAATAAACATTTTTTTAGCAACTTGAACAGCCTATTTATTGCTCCATCCTGCAAATTATATGGTGGTTAAGTAGATATAAGTATTCACCACAAATGTATGCGGCTGATAATTACATAAGTTCATTTATTGGATAGTATGCAAGACAATTTTGGAGCGACTACTTCAGGTGATTACTTTCTTATATCCGAAGTATATAACAAGAAAACATTGTATCTGTCTAAAATTTTCAAAGCGAAATTTTAGCGAATTTCAACGTTCCAAACATCTGTTAGGCAGAAAAACGTAGTCTTTGAAAGATGTATATCTATCTGCGAATTTTGGTTCTAAAATAGGATACAAAAATGAGTCCAAAACGCGTACCTTGATTTCTTTACTATACTAAAAAAACATTCTTGTGATTAAAATAAACTAAAATCCCTTTCATCCATGCTTCAGGTTCATAATTTTGATTCTGTAGGAAGGTAATAACATCTTTATTAGAAATTATATAAGTTTTATGGGTACCAATAACTAGATAAATGAATTCATTAATTAAAATATGTTATTTCTTCCTTCCATGCTTCATTTCTTCACATACCTATCATTGGACGCTTTAATGCGTTTTTATGCAGGTATGTGGATGCGATAGAGACATATAGTATAAAGTTTCATCAAAATCTGTGCAATAGGTATAGAATTATCTATACATTGCCGATTTCCTTCATTTTCGTCAAAATGTATTACATTTGCATTTCTTTATGAATATCATATATTTAAGCCATTTAAAGTGAAATCATTTGATAAATAACTTGTTTTGATGAAAGACTTTAATTTTAGCTTCATAAATAATACATGCAAATATTAAGAGTAATTTAATTTAGTTGCAAATGCATCGAAAAGACTGCATGGAATAAGACGCTATTTGTATTGATTTTTCATTCATTTTAAAGGTTGAGAAAGAGCTCATAGAAAATAATTCATTTCATTCAGACTCATTTAAATAGATGAATATTCAGTTCCTTAATCTGTGTGGTAAAATGTGTTTATTTATGCTTTATTTGTAATATAATCGCATAAATTAAAAGTTTTATCTTAGAAAACATTTAATATTTGTTTTCTTTAATGGAATTATAAACTAAAGAATACTTTTCGACCATTGGGAGTCTCTTTGTTAATAATATAATTATACATATTTTTAATATCAATTCAATACCATAAATTAAGAGTCCAACAATGTTCTAAGAGTATTTATCGAATTTAAAATTTTGGTAAAAAAAATGCCCCCTTCATTAATTTAGCATTTGATATCCTCAAAAATTTAAATCCTTCTTTGCATGATTTTTCTTTATTTGTGAAATAAATCAGAGTGATATAATTTATGCTCTAGATTAAAGAGAAAATGCTTAAAAAAATCTTAGCATATAATAAAAAGTAAACAGTATGATGAAATATCCATCATCATGCAAATTTACATCTTAAGACAGTACAAAATCTTCAATGTCACTTTTCTTTTTAAATTTCCCCACTCATTATCGCTTTTATTGGCAAAAGAAAAATAATCTCAGATTAGTAATAAAAATATTCAAGAAATCTCACGTTTTTTCCAAACACAACGAACAGCGGAATGACAAGTTCTAATCTGCTATAATGATTGAGACATGTTTTTTTTTTTTTTTTTTTTTTTTTTTTTTGCAGTTACGTTCCTTATTACACAATAGTCGTGAAAAAAAGTTGCAAACAACGAACAATTTACAATTTACCTGTTTTGAGACAATTTTTTTGTACACTAAATATTATGATGGAAATATTCATCTTCCTTTAAAGGGCTAAGAATGCATGGACTGTCAGTTTTCAAATTACAGACTCACTGGGAAGAAAGAGAAAGCAGAGGTAAATGGACATATGTTTCATTTTGTATAATTAGTTCATTTTCTTATCTTAATGTATAATATTTCAAAAATACATAAAGAGCATAGTATATGCTATATTATAAATACTATTTATGAAATTAGCACTTTAAATAGTATATTAAAAATACTCTATTATATATTGCTAATAGTCATATGTAAAATAATAATATTTATTAGAGCAGTAGAGCTATCAAAAAGATTACAAATGAAAAATGTTTCTTCGAAATTTACCAGCAATTAAATGTCTATACTGATCGAAAAAAAATGTCGATGTGGACTCATGAAACAGGAAAACTTAGGTAATAGATTTGATTCTTCTAAGTATTACGCTTGGCTGATAAATATTATTTTCTTTGATAGTCATTCTTCCGCTCAGTGGCGTGATGTGTAATTTTGGATGGTAATTTTAAGCTTCCTATTGTTCTTCACATTCGATCATCTATTATTTGATTTATGGGATTCGTCTAGATACAGTACACTCCAGAGTATCCGGTTTAATGAGGTGGAAGGGCAGACCACATAACAAAAAAGCCGGATAGACTGGAGTTCTATGAATTCATTTCTTTGACCCCCAATACCAGAAGGCACAGTTTTTATACCAAAAATCACTGCTATAATACGTATTTTCTCACTTTTTTTTAGTACTGAACCCTACATCTATCTCACGCCACGTAGAATGCGGGCGCGACCGGGCAAATCATAGCTGCAGTTGCCGGTAACAAGACTAGTTAAAATAGAAGGATTTGTATTGATAGTTTATATATGTTTATATACTGTACTGCATATTTCAAGGATTTATTAGAGATTAATTAAGTTAAAGGAATAAACTATTTACATTTTTAATATAAATTTTGTAATGCCTAACTTAAATACAGGAAATTATTATATTTAAATATAATAATTTATAATATTTAAATTTCCTAACTTAAATACAGGAAACATAAACAAAGCATTAACATAAATCATAGGCCCAATTTTTAAGAAAATTGACTCAAACTGATTTTAATTTTCACTGATAAATGATTACAGATATGGAAAGGTAACCTTGAGAGTAAAAACTTAAAATTTTTAGTTTTTGAATATTGTATGTATTGAGCAGCGGCAAAAATTGAGGTTCATTATACACTCATGAAAATATGAACGAGTAGAACGCTGTTTTTTCCCTGTCACAACTTGCATTTTGCACACTACACGTAGGAGGATCGTAGCAGATGCCCGCTTCCAATGTCTTGGCAATATTGCTAATGCAACGCCTTGCCTTCCTCATTTAATTACGATAAAAGAAAACTAGGCCGGATTGTCAAGATCCGGATATTCGGGATGTACTGTATAGAGTTTTTGACGACCCGAGAATCTAATCATCAATCATCGTTTGAAGTAGAAATATCGAATTCAGAAAAAAATTTTTTTCATTCTTTCTTACTTAGTAACATATCTGATTTTGATGATGGATCATGGTAATTGGTAGATAGCATACAGAGAAAAATTCTTAGTTTTTTTTTTTTTTTTTAATTCTACTACACAGATTGTTTCAACTTATTTTATGGACGTGGTAAAATATTAAAGAACTTAGCGATTAAACGGTCACCAAAATTCAAAAAGCACATGTATGCAATTTCATTTTATAAATTTAATTTTGTCACAGTTAAAATGTGTCAATTTTTAAATTTCTTATAAGGGCTTTTAAATGTGTTAATTTCAGAATAAAATATATCTGTAAAATATCCTCAACAGACCAGAGAAATGATTACATTATTGCTGAGTCTTAAAATTATCACTCCTACAAAACATTTATGTGTAAAATTCAATTTTTCAATAACGTTGTAACTTAAAATTCCTAAGAATTCCCCGTAATGTGGGATTAACGCACTTTTAGTTAAAACTTTTTACTTGGCTCCAGGAAATTTCCGGTGGAAATGAAAGCAACCCAATTTAAATGTCTGTATTAGTTGCACGTGCGCAAACACCGGATAATTGAATTTACCATCAGACAACACGAATGTCTTTCAGTGCTGCTTCACTTCAGGGGGCCGCGTGTTTATTGAAGAACAAACGAGTTTGCACACACAAACAGGCAGGTTTAATGAATAATTCAAACTCCGACTCATTTCCATTCATTGGAATGACAGCGAATCTAATTGTTTGTGAAGTGTTAAGCATTGCGTGATCGGCTACAAACTATAAAAATCCTTTCTATTTCTTGTTAATGTTTGTTTTTAAATGCATCAACAGGTGGATCGATTGCGGGAGGGGAAGGAGATTCCGAATAAGAGCTGCATTTAATTAATCTTTCTTAAGGATCAACCTCTGAAATTCAAGTTTCAAACTACATTATACGTATATAAGAAAATCAGTATCGAATAATTAGTATATGAGGAATATCAAAGAATGCAATACTCTTGTTGATATAATGTAATATCTCGTGATTTATTTTGTATCTTAATTTTCTTTTGTTAAAATCATAAATTAGCCCACTTTATTCTAAAATTCTATTATTTCTTATTAAAAATCAATTTTTAAAATTAGTTATTTATAAAATATGTTCTAAAAATACTGGCTAATACAATTCTCAAGGTTGAAGAGTTGAGATAAAAATGCCAAACGCGCATGGCCTTCCTTCTAAAGATACCCGAGATTCCTTTTGCTGAATCGACAAGTGTCAATGAAATTTTTTACCTCTTTTAGTGTCAATTGAGAGTACAGGATGAAACAGTATGACTTGTACCAATGCATTTGCTAAGGCGAGAGAAAAGTTCATAAGAACAAAATACATATAATAATGTTTACAATATTCAAAAACCAGCAAATTAGGAAATGAAAAGAGACATGCCGCTTGTATTTCAATATATGAAAGGAAGGAAGGAAATTAATGCTGAATGCACTTTAGTATATGTTGTAAAATAAGCCATCGCGTTTGCAACGACATATCGTTGTTGGCCCTTTTCGCAAATGTCGATATATCGTCGTTCGCAACGACTCTCGGTAAAAAGCCCCGAGAAAAAAAAGATTTTCTATGACTTTCATTTTATGTTCTAGATAGAACGGAGGCATTTAATGTCATCCCCTGTATAAAATATATGCTCCCGTTGAAAAATAAATTTAAGTTAAATTCCCAATTAGTTTTTTTCTTGTCCGCCTTTCATCTACCCAGTTATGTTACATATACATAAAACAACAACAGTGTAACAACTCTTTGACCTTCTCATATAATAACAAAACCAGTCTGTTTTTATTCTCCGTTGCAGACTAAAGAAAACTTATTGTTCATCTCAGACGTCTTTAGATCATCGTTCATGAAGACAACAATACTAATTCCGTAGCAGGTGGCTATAAAGTAAAAGAAAAGCAAAATCACCGCAGCTTTCCTTTATAATGGCTTCGTTTCAAAGACTCTTTATGGAATTTGATACAATAATCTTCCCTTATCCTTATTACAATTCAATCCTCAGTGTCAATGTTTTTCGCATATTTTTGGAAATATTTTTTCTGGTAAGAAGTTGCTTACTATACTGTGAAACAGGCGTTACAACTTGTTATTATTGTGGAATCTTTCTTCGATTAATGGATACAAAACATGCTGCAGAACTAAAGAAGGTGTCTAAACGTTGATAACAATTATATTGAAAACAAAATGTTAATTCAAGATATGTACCTGAGTTTACAGTTAAAGACGCCTATTACAGTATAGCAAAGAAAATGCCATTTGCAACCCCTTGGCTGATATGAAGATACGAACTTATTCTACTTTCTATCTTTAAGAAAATCTATATCATTCATGAGGGAATTTTCAATACACTTTGCTTAGATGTTGTAAGGATAATCGAAAGGAAGTTAAAATAATAAATTTTATGTGACATTTATAAAAACAGCCAGATGCAAGTGGGCGTTCATTATCATTATCCAACATGGTCATCTTTAGTGTTTATTAAAAGAATTTAGCACAGAGTGGTTAATGGGTGTGAAATAGAAGTGATAAATGAATGCATTCCTCCAAGTAGGATCAGTGAACAATAATTCAATTTTTGATAGTTAGTCGAACCGACATTTACAGAGACATGAGAATGAATGAATGTATGGATGTCATGAAGATAGGCAGATTTACTCTAATGACAAAGGCTAATCTTGTGCTGATAATCTGCTATGATGATGGCCTATGTTTAAAAATTCTAGCCTCTTCGGAGAACTAAGAACTTTCCATCCAGTGCAACTCATTTTCGACAGTAAATGTCGATTTCACTTATACCTTCTGTCGATGAAAACCAGATTACTGCGCGCACAGCTCATTTGGAGGTATTTATGATACGATGTTACTGTTTCGTCTCTATTTCATATAAAATCCAACTAACGCTGATTGTTTTAGAGAAATATCACACTGTTAAGACATGAAATAAAGTCGCTGGAACTACAGAATTATTTATATTTGGATCGCCTATGGACAATCTCCTTCATTACTACTTCCAAATATTTATTAATTATTAGCCATCTCTAAAAAACAGATATACTAAATTCTCGGATTAGCTGTGTTCTGTGTTAAATCTCTTATGAATAATTTTATGTTCATGGTTTTCTCAACAGGGTAAATTTAAACCCCAAACCGAGCTGAACCTTAAAGTCTGATTACAACCCTTCTTTGCTTATTTTTACATGAAATTTATATTCGTTTTGCTTATTAAATACATGAACCTTCCTAACGTAATAATGTCCTTTGATATCATAAAGCCATTAAAAACATATGTTTACATAATCTTTCTTTTTGCATTTTATCTTTCGAGATACTGAAAATTCACTTTCTTATTTCGCAAATAAACAGCGCAACTAATAAACAAAATTTCGATCCGTACGTTTTTAGAATGGAAAAAATATCCCCCCCAGTAAATATTTGTTGACACTATAAAATTGATATGAGTTCCCTTGCAAGAATGAAATAGATTCTTGAAGATTATGTAAACAAAACAAGGACTAAAGGAATAAATTGCACGTCAATTCAATGAGTGTCAGTAGAAAGATATTTTTAATTTTAAAAAGAAGTAAAACACATTTTTGCGCAATAAGACTTAAAAAATATCAAATGAAAAAAAAAAGAAAAAAAAATATTTTAGTTTTAATTAATCAAATATTTCAAGCCAGTGGGGATGGTCCCCCCCCCCGAAACTTTCTCTCCTACTTCCCAATAAATTTTATTCCCCCCCCCCCCCAGAAAATTTTGGTCCAAGAATAAGCCGCGCATACCTTGCTTGGCATTGATGGACGATAGTTACAAAATGTAGATCTTTGATGCGAGTAAAACATTTTTTTGAATTTCTAGTGATGTGGACTTTGGGCACCATTTTGGCGACCGATTAACACCAAAAATTTGACACGGAATTATAGTTGTAGTCACATGATATTATGCCGAATTTCATTGATTTAAATTATTGCATTTATGAGTTATTGTGATTAAATGTACACAAAAGTACAGATCGGCAGACAGTCACCCATAAGGCAGATTTGATTCAAAATGTGATAAGAATCTATACTTTAGATATAAACCTGTGCATCAAATTTATCTATTTCTTTGCCCTTTGTAGTTAGTTATCCAATTATTTTGTCCTTAAATTGACAAACAGACTGCTTATGAATGGATTTCGTAAAAAATTAGAAATCAGCAAATTTAATTACAAATCCATATACCAACTTTCAGCCGCCCAGCTCAAAGCTCTTTTGAGCTATAGTGTTCACAGACAGATAAACAAAATATCAAAATAATATTTTCCAATTTCAAGAGATGTGAGACATGAAAATTTGTCAAAATCTGCAAGTTCTCGAGTTTGAATTTTTAGGCGATTACAATGCATCCTCCAATTTTTGTACGACAAAATAAAAATCACTCGAGTGTGTACTTTTTCATCCCCTAAAGTATATTTCATGCAACTTAAGCATCTTGACTTCAAACGAACGGCACTTGTAGAGCACCAAACTTCTCCTTTATTATTGATTTATTAATAGAAACACAGATCTTTTAAACTGCGTTGCTCCTTTTTTTCTAAACATCAAATAAAAAGTATAGCGATTAGCGCAGTTTCATTATTAAATAAGATACGCAAACCATTTTTTGTTCCCAATTAAAAATGAATACAAAAGAGTATTTGGCACGAGTGGACACATTTCTTTGAAAAAAATATATTAAGTGTCTCGCTATAGCTGATGTTTTGAATGTACTTGAGATGATAAATCGAGCAGTTATTAAAGTCAAACGTTAAATGTTTCAGTCAATACTTTTAAATAAAAAAAAGAATTGAAAAAGAATACATTTTTTTTTCAAATAGTTTTTTACTTGATATCTTAACTAATTTGATTTTTGTACTTGGAAAAAATCAATTTTCAAGCAAAATATTCATTTTTTTCTTCAGAAAATAGTGTAGCTGTCTTTTTTTTAATGGATTTTGTTTACTTTGATATAGAGAATGAAAGACTTCTTGGCAAAGTAGCAAAAAGCGAAAGAGATGTTAGTTTGAATAAAAGTAATAGTACTGGATAAAGTTGTTTTATTGAAAAAAAATGTCATCTATGTATTAAATGAATTTTTGAATAAAGGAATTTAATGATCTTCTTCTCGTGCTTTTATGTCGATGTATCTTTTACTGATATTTAATAGCAAAGCAAATGAAATAACTCTTCAATGTTTTTATTTTGTTTTCTCCTTATTTCAATCGAAATTATGTCCATAATTAATTATTAAAAATGTGTATCTTGCATTTTTTGCCAGATTAATTAATAAACTTATTTTGCATTATTTTAGTAATCCAAATCTAACAACTAAGATAATAACTTTTCCCATTTCCTCAAAATTTCATTGAGACATCTTTAATTTGTAAGTCCGTTCAAATTTCCTGATTATCAATACCACAATTTTTACTATTTTAATTAAATTTCGATTTCAATTACTTTCTACAATAATTTAAAATTTCATTATTAGAATGAAATAAAACATTTCAAACCCTTTTTTAAAAATTCACTTTGATAAGTAATAAAAAAATTTCAATTATATTTGATTTTTTAAACTCATATCACAAATCATTAAAAATATTATTAAATACCGATATAATTTTTATTGGAAATTTCCTATAAGTTGATGCCACTAAGTAGAAGTAAAACTTAGAGTATTATTTTATATTGAGGATTTGAAAATATTAAAATTTTGTGACACTGAAATTTTGCAATTGTAAAAGAAATTAAGAATACTAGTCAGTCAAAATAGTGTAAAACCTCCGGATTTACAAACATGTGAAGCAAATACATTTTTAAAAATTAAGAATTGACTAATTGATTTAGTTAACATATTACGACCAAGAATATATCATGGGTTTTATTGATATATCATCCAATGCTCCATGTGGCCGAAGATCTATTGTGAGATTCCAATGTACTTTGAATTCATTCCATGGTGAAACAAGCTTTCGATGGTAGAGCATGGAAACTTACAAGGATGTGTTTATGGTGTTGTTATCTTTGACTTATCATAGTCGGTTCAAAATTATGGGATCCATTCCAAATAATAATCATATTGCTTCAAAAACTGGACATTAATCAGAACTGGATTCAAATAATTAACTAGACTAGACTTGATTCAATAATAAGATTAACGACAACCTAATATAAATAGCTTCTTGCAATTATAAAAAAAGAAATTAAATGAATATCAATGAAATGTATTTGTGAAAATTGATTTATGTACTGGGCTATTCATTTTCTCAATCATTGTAACTAATCATGAATAATCCTTAAGGGGACAGTGGGCTAGGTAAAAATAGACAAAAATATGAAATCCCTTTTTATTGTTTCATCTCCAAAATATAAGTTTGTGACTAAAATAGAATTATAAAATGTATTTTCCAACTATATGAATATTCGAAAGTCTTAAAAAAGTAAATTTTAATGACTTTTCTGAAAGTGATGTTCTAGTTAGATTTAAATGCCTTTGAAATGTTCCAGGTTCAAAAACATTTATAAATGCTCTTAATTTTTGAGGAAATTAAACAAAATTGATAGAATATCTAGAATATCCTGGTTAAAAATTAAGATCCGATTAGAAATGCATTTTATGTTTCGTGTTCTTTTAGCTAACTGAAAGCCAACTATAATACAGAAAAACATAAAATTCTTCTCAAAATTTAACGCATGGGCATAACATTCTTTCTAAAAAAATCGTCTTTTAATTTTAATTACAAATTCATCCCCAGTTTTATTTCACATAAATTTATATAGGATAAAAATAAAAGTCAAATTAAACATTTAATCACTTGTAACATTTTTGAATTTGTAAAAAATATATATTTTAATTTTTTAAATAATACATTTTATATTAAAGAGTTTTCTTAGAAGATATTTGACAGACTTACATTTTAATAAATATGCATAAAAAATTTTCATAACTCCAATAATTCGCAAAATACCCAATAGATTCCACCATCTTCTTAATTTTGTTAGAAATTGTTATTACTTGCAAGAATTAAACTCTATTATATAGTTCGTATTTTTTAAAAACAATGTTTGATCAAATTTTATTTAAATTTGGTAAATAAACTCCTTATCCTGCGATAATTAAACTTCAAATTGGTCCTGCAAATTATGTGTTGCTGTACAATTGATTCGTCACAAAAAGTCTCGGTGGAGAATTAAACATCTTAATAAAAAATGTGTACAAATGACTCCATTTTTCTTAAATCTTTTAAATAAATAAATAAAATCTTCAAAAAATATCTGCTTCGTTGAAACAATTTATGAAATCACTCATTTGTTTATCATAGAATGAAACACGTCTTAATAAATCCTATGATTCTCCCGTATCACAAATATATTGAACAACATGGACAATACAATACGAGCAACTGAATACTGTACAATATTTTAAAATAGATGCGTTAGTTTAAACATTGTATTTATCATTATAATTTGAGCGATTTTACGACGAGGTATAGTATCATAGAATGCTACACGAATATTCCATCTGAAACCGTATACTCAGATTTGATATGCAGCTGCAAATGTCAATCAATTAAAGATAGTTCTGTGGATGCACGAATTGATAGTAATTTTTCAGTTGTGGAAAGCAAATCCAGCATTCCAAATTACCCTGATTTCTTTTTTTACTTCATAATCATATTCATATATTCATCATATTTATTTCATAATTTTATTTCAAGACAACATGGATCTTTTTATATATTTATTTAATTGTTTCCGTTATCCACACATTGCAGAAAAAAAAGAAAGAACATGTGATTACTAATAATAAAAATGCAGAAAAAAAAAGATATTTTCTCGGGGTGCAAGTTTAAACTAAATTGTTCTTCTAGCATTTTAAGGAACCTCAAAAGGCAGTTAGAAATTAGACAAATTGATTTTACAAAACAAAAGCAACCAAACTGCAATTTTAAGGAGTTCAGTGGGGAAAAAAATGTTAAAATACAAATAACATACATATAAGCAAATGACGTTTAGAAGAAAGTGAAGCGAATTTTCAACCATGTATAGGTTGTTTTTACTTTATTTAAGCGCTTAACTTTTCTTAGCTTTCCTTTTTAGATCAATGTTCTTCTTTCTAACAAGAAACATATGCACAATACAAGGAAAAGATAATTTTATTTTCTTACGGATTAAAACTAGACTGAATTCCCGACGGTCTTGCAAATTTAAATTGAACAAACTGCAACGTTAAATGATGAATCTACTTAGCAAAATTTTTCTTCCTCTAAGCGTTTGAATTATAGTTATTCTTAGTTTCACAGCTGCAAAAAAACCGTTTAGAAACACGAATAAATACATTTATTACCAGATCAGTTCAAATTTTTCGAGAGATTAAAGGAGGTTAAACTCTTTTTATACAGTTACCAAAGTTGGAGGAACTTTCTACGTATTTCAAATAAGCACTATTTTAGTTCTTTTTCTGAGAAACGTGAAAAGGTTCTCAAAATATTGCAGAAAATGTGAGGTTTCTTTTCTTCCGTATAGATCAAGTAAAACTGAGCGAAAAACCACAATTTTCAAAGAAAATCACTACCTTTCAAAAACCTTTTGAAGATTTTTTTCCGTTTTGCAACAAATAAGAATAACGGGGAATTTATTCCTTCAAAGTAGAAAGTACAAAATTCATCGAAAGTTCAAAAATAGTTTTGAAATATTTCATCGTCAGTTCTGAAATTATTTATTACAGTTATTGCGATAAAAATTCCCGAGTTATTACAATGAATAAGATATTCTTTAAAAAAAAAAATATAATAATATAGATGCATCTTTGTTATTTTCAGATTATATCTTTAAAATAAACAATTCCTCCATTGATATTCATTACACGTGCAAGTTTTTTCACAGTTATACAATTGTTTAAAAAAAGAATGAAAGAAAGCAGCAAGAGGACCCGAAATTATCATAACATTAAAAATAAATTTATATTTTAAATGAATTTATTGAATATACTTTTAATGTAGTAATAAATAGAATTTTTATTATTTAAATAGTTTTATACTGTCGCGCCTTCAGTTTATAATTCATTCTATAGTTTTTATTCATTCATTTAGTTTAGCTAGCAACGAAGACACATTAATATATTAGCGATTCTGAAAGTTTGAGTACTATTTTCTCGAAATGAACAATCTGCTGCTCTTGAATATTTTCGCGAATGAACATTCTTAATGTACACTACTACTATACTAAATCCATCCCGAACTCAATTTTCAACCTCTTGTCTTCCCCTTTTTCAGGTATTTTTGGAAGGTATGCCGTAGATATTAGGGATTTTCATTTCTTCGCTTAGACCCTGGGAATTTCAATAGTTCAATTTTTAGAGCTCGTGTTAGAAATAATGAAATGAAAAACTGGGATTTGGGTCAGGAAATAAGAATTTTTTTTGAATAAAATGACATGAGATAATTTCAAATGAAAAATAGGAAAATAATTAGGATTTAAATTGGATTATCATTACATATATACAGAGACACAGCGCAACTTACAGGATATATATATATATATATATATATATATATATATATATATATATAGGGTGATCAAGAAATAACAGGAGGTGTTCGGAGCCTTGTAGCGTGTTATATACTGGACGAAATATAACAAAATTTGGCCACTATACACATTAAAGTATGCGGTTTCGATTTATCAAGACAAAAAAATTAAAATTCTGACGCTGCAAGCGCACAATGTATGGAAAAAGAATACATAACTGCCAATGGAAACAGTAAATATAGCACCACACCAAATACCAACGAAAAAACGTTTATTATAGCAACTTACAAACTTGGCTCAAGGTGACCACTAACTTGGTGTTCCAATAATGTATGCGGTACACCAGGTTTTCGACTGTGGCACGCATCATACCGGCATTTAATCTTCTGGCATGTAACGTTATTTGATCTTTTAAAGTAGGAATGTCAGGAACATGTCCTTGATACACAACGTCTTTTAAATGAACCAGAACGCCCCACAACCAGAAATTGCCAAGATTCAGATCAGCATTGTCAGTTAATGTATGTTATCTTACACGGATAAAATTTCAGGATCTTACGCAATATGGTATACATACAATACACTGCTGTACCTGCTTACCGCAATACACTGCTGGTACCCTGCTTTTTAGCTATCGCTTATGATCCATAACGGCTGTTGCAACTTCTTCAACTTGTTCCTTTACGTCCTCGGCCTTGAACTCCTGTGGTTACAAATCTTTCAACTAATCTTCGTAAGTTATTTATGATCTTCGTTTTTAACTGTTTTAAACTTTCTAAACTGTAACTGTTTTAAACGCCGGTATTCACGAAGAGCAGAACTGGCATTTTCATCTCGCTGATAAAATAGCTTGACTAATAAGGCGCGTTCACGTAGTGACAACACAAAATGACTTAAATTCTCGCAACTTTTCCTTTTATTTCTATGTCATGTTACAAATTACCCGTTTAAGCAAATTATATAATAAAGTTTTCGATAGCAGCGCCAAAATTTCCCCTATCGGCGTGTTTCAGTACTATTTTTTTTTTTTTTTTTGATAAATTGAAAGCGCATACTTTAATGTATGTGGTGGCCAAATTTTGTTATATTTCGTCCTGTACATAACACGCTACAGGGCTCCGAACACCTCCCGTTATTTCTTGATCAATTTCTGATCAAATTCTTTCTGACCTCGATGCAAATGCTGATTTTCGAGAAAATAATTCGGAGAATTTATAATGAATTTTAAATTAAAAATTTTAAGAATAAAATCCAGAAATAAAGATATAATAATAGAAATTTAAAGAAAAATGTGCATTAAATTAATTATATTAAAATCTGTTATCTGTTTTATATGAATATATTTTAACTAGAAAGATATAATCAATTCTGTTATTCTATATGTAAAAAAAATGGTGAAATAAGAAGTTCAAGAGCAACCCTTTTTAAAAATTAAATGTCATTAATCCTTTTTTAATACGGACTATTTACTAATAAGTTTAATACGGTGTATCCAGCACATTTAAATTACAAATTAGGAATATATCTTGGACATTTTTTTTCTATCTTGTACAGCTTGTCACTTTAAGATATGATGTACTTAATGTTTCGCTTTTATTAAACCTTTCATCTTTTTCTCCAATTATTTTCGAATTTATCAAAGGTCATTGACCCTCTTGCTGGAATATGCATTGTACTTGATGGTGATGTTACTTAAATGTTTATCATTGCGAAATTGCTGTATGTGTGAAGATATTGCAGTAGCTCTACTGCCTTCTTGTTAGAGTAGCAGGTTAGGAGTGAGTAATGACGTTTTCTACTAGAAAGGAAGCCTTTACCGCCGTTTAAACTTGGAGTGTGGCAATGAGAAAAACCATACTTTATCCTGAAGTCATCCATCAAGACAGCGTTACTGGGAATGAGTGTTTCAACACCGATTAACGGATCATTACCATAATAATGTTTTCCGGGTACACTTAAAGAGGGCAATACGCGTGTAAATCTTCTTAAACACGTGCACTTACCGTCAGTGGATGCTTTTGTTTGCGCCGCATCAGCGGAAGCAATGAAAACTATGGCGGCAGAAAAATGATTTGCATAAATTTCATGCACAGAGGGACACGAATTTCATTTTCGGAACGGTAGTGATTAATTTTGCTCTTCTTTTATTTGGGACAAAAAGCAACGAGCGCTCAGAGTTTTCCAGTAAACAAGCCCTGGGAAAATATTTTATCTAGATAAATTGCTTTGTGTTGCTTGAATAACTGAAAAAAACTATAAGAGCATTAATAGAATCATTTACCGAAGGTTTCCACTTGAGGTTTCGGAAACACTAATTATGAAGCATGAAAATAAATGTAAATATAATTTATTTTAATTATAACTGCTTTCGTGTTCTTCGCAGTAACGAGGCGAGCATGTGAAGCATAAACTTATCAAGAAGAATTTTTCAAGTTATCTTTAGAGCCAAATAAATTCTTATGTATCAGTAAATAAATACTGTAAAATAATTAAAAGAATGATTAAATCCAAATAGCTTAGTTAAACATTTCTGCAAATTTTATAAAGAATGCATATCATCTTCATATCCTATCCATAGTGCATGCGGGAACTATCCGACGAGGAGTTTTGGAAATTTATTTTCAAAAAGAATTGTAATCGATTTATGCACGTACCGCTAACTGCAAATTTATTTTTTCCAAAACAACAATGATGAAATTATGTAAGAAATATTTTTAAAAAAAACGATAATAGACGATTCATAAAATAAAGAAACAATAATGAATACAAATAAAAAATTTTAAAATAATTAAGAAAACAAAAATGAAATATGGTCTGTGTAAAATCTAGAAATTATATTAATAAAGTAGTCTATCACTAAAACTTTTAAAAGATTAAAATGTGATTTTTTTTTTCTTTTCTAATTTTCTCTGGTATATATTTTTCTAACATTTCTCCCCTTTTTCGTTTTCTAAAATATTAAATCTGTGTGAAATTTAAGTTTCAATGGGTTGAGAAAAATATCTGAAACACAAATTCGATTTTCGGGTACTTTAAATCGCATTCCAGAGATTAATCGCCAAAACGTTTGCCAAGGATGGCACGATATATTCAGTTAAAATGCCAAATTCACACGAAAGGTTAATATTTCGTAACTATAGTACGTTAATGCATGCAAGGCGTTCTGTGGCTTACCGAAGTTTATAATGTCTTGTGGATGTAAGGGATAATTATCCTTTTATTAGAGAGTATGCAATGCAATTATGGGAAGACCACTTTTGTTGGTTATTATAAATACCATTTTATTTTTAAAACTTTAAAATATATAAAATGGTCTCCCCCCCCCCTTCTCACAATTTTTATGATTTCAAAATATAGTGCACTTTTTCTTTGGGCTTTGCCGTATATTTTATACATGTAAAGAGTGAATTTATGTAGTTTTGAACAATACTACTTTCTATTGACAGATTTTTTTTATGAAGTTTCCACAATTTCTGTGTGAACACAGACAATATCCAACTCATTACGACTTTGAAGTATCATACTCGTCTTTACACATACACACACACAAATTAGACAATCAAACCTATAATGAATTCTAGGAGAAATCTGGAATATTGGAACGCAGCTTGCATACTATATTTCATACAATGCAGTAATTTCATATAACGGTTTATCGGTAATTGTAAAAGTTTACACAGGGATAATCTAATTTTTAAAGTTACAAGGATAATCCTGTATTAAATAACGCCCACATCTGACATGCACATTGGCAATTTTTGCATTGAAATTACAAAATACATTTCAATCATTTATTATTTGGCTTTTAAGTTATCTCCGAACAAATGAATTCCAATTTCTTCCAAATTATTTCAGATTGAAGGAGACAAAGAGGAAAAGAGTCATCAGAATTTCTCCTTCGAACATTTCACCGATTCTAATAGATGATTGAGCTTTAAATGTGCAAAATGTAAAGCAAGGAGGAGTGTTATTAGGAAATGCTGTTAGTTTTGTGGAAATAAAAAGTCGAAATGATAGAGAAATCTGCTGGGCAATCATTATACACCGTCAATTGAAATAAAATCATTTCTGTTCTACAAATCTACTATGTTATTTTGCAATGTCTGGTGAATCTACAATCGTGTTTAGATTAGAACTCGACGTTGACATGAAAGATCTGATTGGAAAATTTAGATAAACATTATTGGATGAATAATTCTATAATTACTTAAAACCTTCTTCAGCTGCAGTAAATGTTTACTGTTTCAAGACTGATGACTCATTATTTATTTAACAAGTTTAAAAATCATGCATGCTGAATACAAACACCATTCTACAAATTATTCAACAAAAAATGAGAACAGAAAAAAAGCCTCTATTTACTGCAATCATTTATAAATTTTTAAAACTAGCTAAAAGATCAAACGAAGCTACTCAATTAATTCAATGATCTCATTAAGTGCAAAATCAAAAAACCTTTAAGTGGCATTTTTTGATTATTTTCGCTTTTAATAAAATCTGGAAGAATGAATTATTACAAAAAATCAATTCTTGAAATGTTTAACATTGCAGAAAGGATTAAGTAATCACAAAATAATAATCGTATCAAACTAAGCTGCAGTGACAGCTGAAATCTGGAAATAAGCTCTGCTGATTTATATAATGTTTTTAGTTAAAAAAACGAATATATGAAGGAATTAAATTGGGGATTAGGATTTCTTTACGCTTCTACGTGTCTTTTCAATTTCAATAAGTATATGTTAAAGTTCAAAATTTCCATTGCTATAAAAATCCATTTGCTATTAGAAGAGGTACCCGTCTAAATGGGTTGTTATTCCGTTAACAATATCTTAGATATGATTGCCACAGATTAACTAGCGAAAATTGTGGAATAAAATGGCGTCTATATTCGCAAAATGCTTAAGAAATTATTTATATATATATATATATATATATATATATATATATATATATATATATATATATATATATATATATATATATATATATATTATTTGCAGTGCATTTTAGAAGTAAATATATACTAGTGTCAGAAGCTTTGTTTCCTTGCAATTGAATCTTCTATATCCATAAAATTCATGAACATTCAAATCAAAACTAATTACTAAAAGGATTTGAAAAATAACTACCCATTAATGAACAGTAAAATAATAAAAAGTACCGAAATAAAATATTAGGAATGACCTTCATTTTGGCGTGTGAAAAGAGGATATAACGAATCAGCAAATAATAAAAACTGAACGCTGATAAATCAGTTTAAAGATTTAAAAATTCCTGTCTGAGTTACTAGATATCAAAACGAAAGTTAGTACTTTCGCATTTGATAATGATGCAGCAGATCAAAACGGCGGGGATAATTTTAATTCCGTCCCGAATTACAGACGGCAGTGATCGATTAATTTATAGATTCGTTATCCCATTATTTCCTCAAGCTAACTCATTTTCCCTCTCTGTATTGTTTCAATTCGCTACTAACGTTTTTTGTAAAAATAACAGTTCGTTTTTGTTTCAAACAAATTTGAACAAAGTTGCAAATTTTGAATAAAATAGTGATTTTATAAGAATTGGTATATAAACCAGTAGCTAAAATATTTAGTTTTCTCAGATATATTACATATTTTTATTCTTTATCTATAGGACTTTGGATATCCATAAAAGTTGTTGAAACCACTGTACGTCTTAAATGAATCTTAAAAGATGCCGATTGGTATAGAAAGTATACTGATAACAAGGTTTTTTTTCAACTAAAGTTTCAAATAAACACATAA
This sequence comes from Argiope bruennichi, assembly GCF_947563725.1. NCBI lineage: Eukaryota > Metazoa > Arthropoda > Arachnida > Araneae > Araneidae > Argiope > Argiope bruennichi. The sequence goes on along the minus strand of NC_079155.1, from coordinate 123,820,032 downwards.
AGGCATCAAATTTGAGTTTTATAAACGAAATACAAAATTGAGTTAGAAACGAAATACAACTAACAATTATTGTACAACAGAGCATTCCACCAACAGATACCATATAACTCAAATCCCGCATGCAGTGATTTCGTAAACATTTCACTCATACGAATTTAAGTGGACGAATAACTTTTGGGAATTTAAATTACATTTGTGAATTTAAGTATTAAAGTGAGAATCAAATACATTTCTCAGTGTAGCAAATAGTGGAAACAGTCAGAGTGGTTTTAATCTCCAATTTCATTAGAATTCAACAAAGAAATAGAATTTTATGATTTCAACAAAGACAACAAGATGAGAGAACAAAGACTTATGATTTCAGAAAAAAATCGCATTGGCATTTTAATGGGTGCATGTACGGAGTGCTTTAATGATTTTACGTAAATGCCTAATTATCCAGACATATGCTTTCAAATCAACACAACTTAAAGGAGAAAAACATTCTTAACCATCATGTTGTTATAGTAAAATCATCCATAACAAGAAAACTGCTGTATATTCAGAGACTTGTACTACATAATTCCATTCATGATATCCTTCTAACCATTAGTTTATTTCTATGGTAATTGCAAACTTTCATCAATATTGTTTAAAATACACCTAAAATTTCAGTAGTTTGGCGAAAACTGGTTTTGAAAAACGCGTTGTTTTGTAAATTCAATTCAGGTGCATATGTTTGTCTGCATTGATAGATGAATGAGCTGTGAATAAACAAAATTTCCGCATATGAGGTGCTTCACCTTCTAATGACCTACACCAACAATTGATTATGTGACTGCATGGTGTGAGTTTACTGCTAATTTTATCCTTGGACCGTTTTCCTTCGAAACTCTTCCTCCTCAAGGTCCTAAAACATGCTCTGTCACGAGTACAAGGGACAGTGAACTCTTTCGACAGCATACCATTCGTTCATTACAAGAAAAGTAACGTTTGAAGACTACTGTCTTCGTGCAAGATGGAGCAACTCCCCACATTGGCTCCAAGTCAAAAGCCTACTTCATGCTAACCTTGACGAAAATCGTGTAATATCCAGAGCTTTTCCGGATGTCTGATCTCCTTGTTCAAATGACTTAAATCCCTATGATTTCTGGTTGTGGGGATTACTAAAAGACCGTGTTTTTGGAAGAAAAATTAGGACTTCAGTTGAAAGCCAGCACTACAAGCATATTGCTGCAATCACTTGAAGGTTTCTTCGCACTGCCATTGAAAGCACTATAATACGCTTTCAAAAAGTAAATGATGTCAATTGGAGCACACACTGAGTACCTTCTGTAATTGAATACATTTTAATAATTCTGACAGATTTTTTTATCCTCCTTTAGGCACCACAATTACCCCTGGTGGTCAAATTTTGAACTATTTTATAGTTCAAATTTAATTATAACCACCCTTATATTCATATTTTGACTTCCCCATTTAGACAAATGTTTTCGGATGAAGTTATCCAAGGTGAGTAAATGTGCATTATCTGTTAATGTAAATCGAAGTTCTAAACCCATTTGCATCTATATCAACTTTCAATCGGATTTTAAATGCAGTTCTATTGCCTTTATTTCAAGTTTCAAACACAAAAAGTGAAACATTATTCGAATACATCTCAAACAACTTCCTCAGGCATGTGTTTCTGGATACTCATGTTATTTGCGTATTAGATTTGATCCTTAGTGCTTCGAAAGCACACGACGCCAAACCATAATGCCCATATTTATATATTTATTGGAGGAAAAATATCCCCGGGGAACTTGAAACCTTTAGAGAAAGCTTCCATTTTCCAGAGTAACGTGCGCGTTTCCCTTCCCGAGACATGCATGCATATTGATGAGCGGAACCCTCCACGGAATTTGCAAAAGAACTTATTTCGCTCCCCGTGTGGCGAAGATTTTGATATTTGCCTCAGTAAGTAGTTTTGGCTCGATTGCGAGTCCAGCGTGACAGCTCACTTACCGGTGCCGCCGAGAAAACCGCATTACCTGCGCCAAAGTGGAGATGGCAGTTGGCTACCTCTGCCAGCCTTTTGACAGTTTTCCAGAATCAGGTCACGATTGGGGACAAGAATAAACTCGAGTAGGTGTATTTTGTTTTCGTCGCCAAAATATGAGATACTGACAAATGTGGATTCTTTTAAAGTAGGTAGAAAAGAATTTCAGACAACGATTACATTTTTTAACGTATTGTTAAAAATAAATAAATGCATTACTAGAAAATGTGCCTCTCTAGATGGGCTGATTTATTTTAAAATATCTCGTATATGGTTGTTTATGGATTAACCCTTTCAGGGACTGTGGTCGCAAAAAAGGACACCAATTTTAAAACTTTCTGTTTAAAAACTATTGGTATTAATGAATTGTTTGAAATGTTCTATTGGTTTCTTTTCTAATGAATAAATGTCATCCGGAGTAATTTTATAATGTTTTTTAGTATTCATTTTATATTAAAAATGCTTCGATTTTTTGCCTGAAATGTGGGATTTTTTTTAGTTTTTAAGAATTGAAATTTTATCAAAATCAGTCACCCGGTTTCTTACAATATCCATGAGGTTTGAAATCATAATTCTTTTGAAGCTTCTTATTAATTTAAGAACGAATCAAAATGGTTTATTACTGGATGGTCTCACTTGGGGACACCTCCCGTATAGGATACATGTTTTTCTGCTCGCTTATCTTCTATTTTGCCGCCTCGCATATCTGTGGGAAAGCTGTAACTTGATATCTTTCAGAGAAGAGAGAGATGCAGATTTGATTTCCGCGCGGGGGGGGGGGAGGGGGTTACTGTCTTCGGAGAAAGACCACCCATTTTTGAAACCAGGAAGCATCTTAGATTTCAGATTTGTCTTTCCTTCCAGATGGTGTCTTATTTTTAACGCTTAATTTTTTGTGATTTTTTTTCCTGTAAATTTTTATTATTACTTTTTATATAGCCTTAATTATTTTTTCACAATTATTACTACTGTATATTGCCGTCAGCAATGATAACATTGCGTGCGTAAAATGGAAACATTGGAGGTGCATCCATATGCTTTCTGCAATTTAAAAATTCAATAAATGAATGTAAAATTCAAAGAAAAGAAGTTTTTTGCCGGCAGCCTGTTGTAGACTATATTAAAAATATGGGGTTTCTAAATTATTTTGATCTACATCTTAATCATTTTGAACACTTCTTAAAACCCTCTGCAAAACAGACCCTAAAATTCGGAAGTGGTGGCACAAGCTATTTTTTCATTTTTTTAAAGATGTATATTCAATTATATCAATGCAAATTCCTGCAAAAACCCAGAAGTGAAAACACTGAAGGAGTTTAGAATGCAAATGATTTCAGATTTAATTTTGATGGGGGAGGAAACGTCAGTTTTGAAACGGCGAATATCTCTTCGCCATTATAACAATGAAAAGAAAAAACCCGTCTGTGACAGAAGAAATTAGATTCAAAAATGTTCATCACATCCCCATCAAGTGCTTCCCCCGAAAATGTGCTTTGTAAATTCCAAATAAATAAATAAAAAGTGTATAAAACATGAACAATAAGCAAAACATGCAATGTACCATTGTGTGTTAGACAAAAAGACACTCTTACATGTTTAGAAAAATTTCATGCCCAATAATGTGTTTTTCTTAATTTCTTTGCTTTCTATTTGATATCAATTTAAATTTAATTGTGAATATATATTTTTATCATGGTTAGATAGTTCTTATTCTTAATTCATAATTTGTATTAAATTGTAATGGTTTCTATTTTTTATTACTTATATTATATATATATATATATATATATTATATATATATATATATATATATAATAAAGATATAATTTAGAAATTTCGTTATAAATATGTCATCAATCGTATTTTAAATATTTCAAATTACCTAAAACATATATAAAAAGGTTTATTAACCTAACATATTCAAAATTACTGCAATTAACATAAGAAATTTGCGCAATTATTTTGAAAGATTTTCTTACACAGAGATTGCCCTAGACAGTCCTCAAACGTGGATACTCCCCCCCTGTAGAAGGAGGGATATTGACATTTTTTTTTTATTGCAAAATCTACACAACCTAGTAATCACATTAATTGGTTTTTTTTTTTTTTCATCATATTTCAAAAATTTTAAGGACCTTCCCCTGAAAAGTTTAACTAATAAAAGTTGTAGGAAATCTCATGCACATTAGTAGACTGTTTAAAAAATTATAAAATTAGGATTTGTAATATATTTTATATTATTATATATTTAAATCTAAAGTATTGTTTTCTACGATTCGGATCTTTTCCATCTATAATGTTCACAAACACTCAACTCAGAATTAATCACAAAACTCGATTTGGAAAAAATAGTGATCTACAAACAGAAAAAAAAATGCAAAAGCAAAATTATCACAAACTGACTACTCCGACCCACCGGAAGGCTCATGGAAAAATTTAAGCGACCAAACCCCCGCAACAGCAACGGAACAGGAACTGTGGGTGAGTTCTAAGGGCCATCAGCGACCACAGTACAACCGTTCCCTAAAGAAGTATGTCCCCATCAATGGGATGAGCCAGACCCTCACCTTTTTGTGTAGCCACAAGGGTGGCGAGAACCAACTACCACGCTGGAAACTTCTTATCCTCAATTACGAGGTGCCCCCCCCCCCTTCTTGGGACTAAATGCAAAATAATAATAATAATAATGCTAACATAGAATATTAACAATAATCTCCAACTGAAGCGATAAGTATTATGAATGAACATGAATATAAAATACATATTGCATACATATACTCAGTTCATTGATCTTTGTTACAGATCAGAACATAAGCATTAATAAAACGCAAAGGTTACACTCCCATAAATAAAATCTATTCATGCTCATTTTTATTTGCACAACGATCAATTAGTGAATTTAAATATATAAAAAAAGATCTAAACGCGAAAACAGAATTTGGAATTTCGCATCCAAAAACGGTGCAGAGGAAAAGAATGAGAATATTTTAAACGCATCACCCTAGAAACGACGTTGGAGGATTTTATTCTAGGACGGGACGTCCTTCCTTATGGAAGGGTTGTACCTTGGCCGGTGGTGGCCCTTAGGACTCAGCCACAGTTCCCACCAGTGTTGCTGTCAGGTCATTCATGTTCTTCCGTATGCTTACCGGTGGATCAGAGCAGTCAGTTTGTGATAATGAAAAATATCACTGACAGGAGAAATATTTGGTAGAAGAAAATTCCAAAATAGATGATTGACGAAAGATCCCTTCTGCCGACGAATTTTTTTTCCTCGCAATCAATTGTTTTAGACGTTTTTCACTAACCCTTTGTTAAACAATCTAGTTTATTGTAAACATCTTAAAGCGTTTCTTTTAATTCAATTATTTATATACTTAACGAACTGATATAACTTCACATAGTGAAATACAAGACATTATTTTATTCATTCTGTCATAATTCCGAGAGAAAAAATTTTTCTCCGCGCTAAATTCTCAGTTCTGCGAATGGAAATCATTCGCATTCCATTTTTTCCCCTCATGTTTCCTGGAAATTTATTCAATCTTCAGATTTTTTTAGAAATTTAATACATCTTTGTAAAAACTCTATTGATTTTAGTTATTTAATCTGCAATGAAACGTTAGAAGGTTTTTTTTCTTTTTACTCCTCCGTATTTCATCAAAAAATATCGAATCCTTTATGAAATTTAATTTATACAAATTATTTAACTCGTTTCATTATTTTGTTCTTTACTCTGTGATCGACTTGACAAATATTTAAAGTTACTAAAATCTTAAGAGAATTTTTAATTATTATTAAATTGAAATTGTTTTCTTTTACTGGAATTTTTGTAATTTCATCGCATTGATTCGACATTTTTTTAAAGATGTACACATTTTAGAATGAATGAAATTTTATAACTTTATTTAATTAATAATTCTTACATTTTTAAAATTATATAATTTATTTTTTTATAAATTAATTAATATTTATTTATTTATTTACTTCACAGATAATTATAAATTGATCTGTGCAGGTAATTTAAGAATTTTTAAATAGATTCGGAAAAGTAAAGAATACCTGCGTAATAGTTTTCGAATACGATTATGAAAAGAATTATCATTAGTTTTAAACTGTCAGAAAAAATTGGTTTAAAATAAGTAAATAACTTTCTTGTACTTATGTATTAATCGCAATTTAGTCATTAATCACCGAAAATAAATCACCAAATATCGCTCTTTGGATTCAGTGAAAACATTAGTTCACGTCAAAGATTGATCTTTCATAACTGTTGAATTTGCAGTAAATATACAAGTAACTGTGTTTTTTTCTACTATGCTTTAAAGCAACAAAATCTTGTACTTCAGATTCTGAAAAATCCGAGATCTCGTGGTGTTTACGTTATTCACCAAAATGCATAAAATTATTCATTGGCGATATGGGAAGGAGATATCATTATTAGAGAATATGGGAGTTTGGGAAAGATCACTCACTCTGGTTTAGGATATCTTTCGCTATTTTTTCTTTCTAAATAGTTTGTAATCAAAGCAATAGCACTAACAATTTCTGAGATGACAAAATGAGCCATAGAATGCCAGACTCACAATTTCAAATGAATTATTGTAGTATCGATTTTCCATGACTTACATAAAATAGCTTCTGACCTATTTATATAATATATATACTAACGTATACTTTTATTATCTGAATTTCTTTTTTCCCTAACTCCTTTGCTGAATTCTTGTATTCTTTGACTAAATTTTACAAAGTACTGAGAAATTCGTTTTCAGTTTTTATCAAGCTGTATTAGGACAACATTACATGCTGCGGAATTTCCACTTCGTTTGATTTAGATTCTTTATTTCCAATTAAAAAAATTACCAAAGTTTAAAATTTATGTTTATATATACATACATACATTATACATATATATACATACATACATACATTATATATATATATATTCGAATTAATTCTGGGTTTAATGTGATATCTATGGTACGATTTCCTGCTATTTTGCTATTAAATCTACTCTTGGAATAAATACCAAGATCTCTAATACTTCTATATGAAAACATTTATGAGCAGTCTCCTGAAAATGTGAGATGAGTTTGTTATGAAGAAAACTCAATAAGTTTATAATGTGTTTACATATTGCTTAACCCTTTCTAGGGACGTGGGAAGTATGCTTCCCACCAAATTCATCAATGTATTGTATGAATTTATCAATGTATTGTATGAATTTATGTAGGTTGGCATCAGTTCTGACAAATTTTTTTAGTAAGTCAGATGCTTCAGTTCTTTATCTCATACAAAATAATGTGTCTTAATTTGTTACTTAATTATTAATTAACCAAATTAATTAATTAATTAATCAAATTAAATTTATCTAATAAGCTAAATGAATCCCTTTTCTTATTCTAGTTTCAAGCCTAAAAATATTTTAACATAATATGACTAGAAAAAAATGGCCCTTTAAAAGGTTAAATATTATAAGAAGAGGTTTAGATACCATGTAAGTAGGGTCAGTTAAGTAATCCAGATTAAATTTTAATAAAAATTCTTATTGCAGAAAATATATCAAAAAAAGATTTTTTTTTAAAATCCTGATAGTTTTAACGCTATATTGTTAACCCTTTGGGTACATTTGACGTTTCATAACGTTCTGTATTTGTTTGAATTTATGTTTCAATTTTTTAAATACTAATTAGTTTAAATTATCTCAATATCGTGCAGCAATCTATCTTTTAAAATATATGAAATAAATGAATTATATAAAATTTACTGCTTTTACCTGTTCAAAAATTTAAATGCACTCCAAATACAAACAAACGTCTCAAATAAATGTGTAGTAAAAGAGTTAAAATCCTGGATAATGGAAAAAACGGCTCATTATGCGAAGTAATGAAAACTATTCAAAACTGTTCAAATACAAAATATAATTTAAAAAGGACAGTTATATTTTAAGAATAAACATAAAAATGCTAAGCGATTTTGCTATTAAAGTTGATATTTTTTTCCCTGTATGATAGATGTATATTCAAAATCCTTTATAACGGATTTAAAGTTGCAATCATATGAAGAGCCTTTTAGGCTTAGTGAAAGAAAAATCTTGTTACGAGTCAAGTCTGTTCAATATTCATTAAAGTGTAGTTCGTGAGACGAATAAAGGGAGATTTGCATTCGTTTTTAAAATGCAGTATTATTTTGAAGAATGGCCTTTTAAAGTTCTTCTTTAATTGAATAAGCATTTGAAGAAGTTTTTTTTATCTTTTTACGTTTTAAAATGACATTAAGTATTTTAGTTTTTAAATTTTAAGATCACAGTTTGAGAAAAGTGCATTTTTAATCTTTTGTTCCTTTTTATTTGTTGATAGAACCACTTTTTACAGTTCACTTGCCAGAAATGTTTTCAAGATAATAAATTGGAACAAATTTAATTGTAAATTATAAATCATATTTAAGGACTCTTCAGCTAATTAATATTTGATATTAGAAACGACACATTTTTAAAGACAGCGACGCATAGGCAAAAGTTTATCTCAATTCTGGTATTTTTTTTAATATAAACATTTGCTCTTTAGTTTCAGAGGGTATACATGTACGAAAATTGTCATTTGCGTATAGAAAAAAAAAACTTTATCTATATACTTTTATAAATTTCAAAATGTTTCAAAGTGTGAAATTGAGTTTTCAAAAAATAAGATGCATAATCTTATTGGGAAAAATAACACATTTTACTTGGTTATTTAGTTTTAAGAGTCATTATTTGACATATTAATTCCACAATTGTGTCTAAGCGAATATTTTCTTTGTTTCATTGTTAGAAAACGCTGCGAAACAACAAACTCTAAAATTTAATTTCTTTTCAAAAAAAAAAAAAAAAGCAGACTGCATCTAGTGTGGTTGAGTGGTAAAATCCGGCTTCACGGTCGACATTTCCGAATTTTATTCCGAAGAGCTCGAGATTCATTAAAGATCCATCTTATACGTGGACTTGTTATACATTAAATCAAACATCATAAATCAAATATCTTCACTACAACGTGCCACGGAAAATTGGAGAGGAGAAAACCAGCTCATTTGTGGACTGGATCATATTTAAGGTGGTTCAAAATTATTAAGGCTGATCTTAAATGGTCCTTTTTTTTAAATAGAACGTTAATATAATTAAAATAATAAGAGGTAATAATAATATGTAAATCCGACTCTTAGGCAGGCATGACATCATATATTTCATATATTTGAATTAGAATCTAATTCCTAAAACTTTCATGAAAATTTTGTTTAAGAAATATATACCCATGATATAAAAGAAAAATACTTTTATAATCTATATAAGAAGTACCTACATTCAACGATCTAATGGTGGTTGGAGGGGGGGGGCAACTAAGGGTCTAGTACCCTAGACGTGAGACTTAGAAGTCAGCCTTAGTGCGATTATGATGTCGGGCAGCAATCCCCGTCCGTTTATGTCACGTTTTAACTATCAAGACATAAATGCCTCAAACGTCCGTTTTAAGAAATTACGGCTGACGGCCTAGACATTTTTGTCCACCCAACTGTTTAAATAATCGTAAAGATTATAGTCGCAGGGGCATGGAGAGGTGTTAAGGCCTAGACATTTGGATCTCTCTGCAAAACTTCCACCCAGTTTCATTCAATTTGATTTGTTGAATACCTTTTAGGTGGTGCTTTGTTCGAAATCACCCAGAAGGATTTGCCGTGAAAAGGAAAATTTTCCTTAGTGACTATCAGTTATGCGAGGGCTATTTTATATTAACCTCTTAAAAAATTGGGCTTTCATTGCGGTTTTTTTCAAATGGTAGGAAATTTCATTTTTGAAAGCAGTGCTCTGACTTTCCAGTATTTTTTTCCTGAATAAATATAGAAATGAGAGAGTTAAAGCCCATTCTGATAAAGAGACAATAAAACCATACCGTAGGTGCTCCTTTTTATTGCTACTAGGTGCTAAAATTTGATAAACGATAGACGAATACTTAAAATTATGAAATTAAGATAAAGACCGTAAATGCTTGCGAATTTACTGCATTTGTATATCTAAATGGTTCGAATAAACAAAATTATTGCAGTAAATCTGAGGTAAACTTAATAGTTTTCATACTAAAGATTTAACATTCGCTTCTGTTTTTCAATTGCAAATACAATACATGCTTGTGTTTGTAAACAAAGAAGATCATTTATAAAATGATTAAATAAAAATTTATTTATCAAAAATTGAATGAAATCACAACGCTTAATAAACTACTTAGACTGAGCAGAACAAAATGGTGAATCCGTTTTACATAAGGGACAAATTTCCTTTACATTTCATTTTACGGTTCATACGGTTATGTATATTTTTTAGTATATTGCATGAAATTTGAAAACTAGGAAAATTCTCCCATTTTATAAACTTGAAAATTCTCTCATATACTTGAGAATAAATATTCAATTTAAAATTGGTCAATTTCTAATATAAAAATTGTACTGGCCATATAGGCTGTAACATTATTCAGGAAATAGCAAGTTGTAAGAAACCAAACTAATCACTATACTGAAGGCGATCACATTTAAAAACAAAATATTATCATTTACCTTGATAATAGTGATTGATTTAATTTTTACAGGTGGGATAGTGTATTGTTAGGAAAAGGCGCATTCTCTGTGGAATTTCAATTACAAATGCATGCTAACCCTCTGCACTCGGATGGTGACTCTCACTCCCTTTTCCAGGCGGCACATCATTTTGACGTTTTATTTATTTATTAATAAAATTTTGATTGTTAAAAATGCTTATAGAGTTGTAAGAAGATTTATAATATTTTATCGGGAAATTATAAGCGTGAATAAAAGCATCCAGTATTCTTTTCGTACATACGTAATCAAAAGCTGAAGTAAAGATATATATACCTGTCAGTTTACGGACATTTTTAGTATAAGAAAGAGAGATGACGACGCAGAAAATAATATGTTCTTAAAAAATATAGCAAATATTAGTCAGAAGAGTTGCCATATGTTTTATATGTGTATTTTGTGTCAGCATTTTTATTTTTTATGTTTTTTTCCAATTTTCTCTCGTATTATGGAGTAAATTTTACTTTATAAAATGATATAATAAATAATGTAGCTTATAATAAATATTAAATACAGGGTGTCCATAAAAGAATTCCGATGTTTTAAAAAATCATATCGAATAATCGGTATGTATTTGATCAAATCAGTTAATTTCGAAGCAATCAGTAGCTCATCTAATATTATTCAAAACTGTTTCAATTTGTTTTTTAACACTAGTTAATGTCTCGCTCCACTGACCTTGAAGTAACGTAGTAGACGCTCATTCCATTGTGCAGTGAGATGGCGACGCCGTACTTCATGTCAACGAAGGCTGAAAAATTCGTTTACGGGGAGCATTGGATACTTGATTCGGCAATAAGTGGATAGGAAGAATAGGGCGTATTTCTTGGCTTCTAAAAAGCTCGGATCTGACTCCATTAGACTTTCTTCTGGGGACATGTCAAGAATCTTGTTTATGATGAGAAAATTCATTAATCCATCTCAGGCAAATGATAATCACTTGTGCGGCAAACATCACTCCAGATATGCTGGCCAAAACATGCGAAGAGGTTGAATACCATTTAGGTGCATGCCGTCAACAAACGGGGCACATATTGAAATTTATTAAATGGTAAAATATTGATACATAAAATTTTAAGTACATATACAAAACATTAAACTAATTTTATGATTAAATTTTTTTAAAAATGCATCAAAACCCCGGTGTTCTTTTATCGACTTTCTGTATAATAGGAATAACATAATAAATAGTTGAAATAATAAGTGAATAGCTGGGAGAGTAGAGATAATGTATACTATGTTTTTGTTTCTTTCGTCATATCCGGTAACAGACGGTCAAGGCTGAAACGTCGTGACAATCGAAATTAGGATCAGCGGAGCAGCCTTCTCTTTTGATTAGCCCAGCCATTTCCCTTTATCCCCCCGATCCGAGGGAGTGCAATAGACGTCAATTACTCGAAGCTGCGCCAAATGCTTGGATCAATCTACCTGCATTAGTTACCGGAAAGAGACGATCACTAACCTTTATCTAAAAATAGTACGATTTGGTAGTGGGAGTATGCCAAAAATTGCCACTGGAAATGGCAAGTCTATTATTCATCGAAGAACTATGATGGCTGCTTAGAAAAATCGATAAAAAGGTATTAAGATATATTTCCTAAAATTATATAAAATGATAAATTGATAAAACTTTATATAGATAATTTTAAAATTTCATTAACAGTTACTCTGAACATTTGCATATGCATCAAACGTTTCGAAGAGGTAAGAGAAATCTTGCATATCATACATTTTTCGTACTAGAGCGTAATTACGTGAATTTAGGTTCTTTTACTTTTCTGGTCAATACATACAAAGTAAAAATGAAATACGTCGAGTTTTATCATGATTGTTACCTTTATTATCAATATAGCATTAAAAATGTATTATAAAAATGCAGCTCGCATATGTGCAAATGTATACTTAAAACAATGACAAGTGATACTTAGAATTTATATCAAATATTTTAAATAATTCACTAAAATTTGTGAAAAGTTTATAACAAGATAGTATTAACACCACAATAACAAAAAGTAGTTGTTTTTTTAAATTTCGAAGTGATTTAAGAAAGTCCTTCCAGCAATATTATGGTTCAAAGTTACAGATAAATGACTTTAAAATTTTCGTTCATTTTTAGTTAAAAATGCAACGAAAATCTTTAAAAAAAAATCCTTATTTGTAAGATTCTACCACCGAAGCCAAAAGACAAGCATGGTAACTTGAAAACTATTGGTGGGGGCCATGGTAGCCTGGTGGTAAGGTCTTGGCTTCGAAACCGTAGGGTTTCAATTCGAGACCCGATTCCAAAGAAGTACCATGTAAGCGGTCTGGTGCACATTAAATCTGTAAAAGCCAAACGTCCTTCCACTGGTATGGTGTGAAAGTTTGGAGAAGGGTTACCAGTTCAGGTGTCATCCTCGTCATTCGACCACGGTTCAAAATGACGAGGTCCGTTCCAAAATAGACCTAGTTTTGATTTAAAACGGGACGTTAATAAAATTAAACTAATTGAAAACTATTGGTTTCTCCGCAAAATGTTGGTGAGCAGTTTTTACCACATGCATCTCATCAAGTATTTTTCAAATACTGTTAAACCTATAAACATTATTTTAAAAATACATAATCCTGATTATATTAGTAAAACTGAGTAGTAAAAAAAAAGAAGCACAATAGAATAATAATATAATGGAAATATACAGAAAATATCCAGATATGAATAACTTACGGCCGGCAAAATGATTCAAAAGAGAACAACGCTCTAGAATATTTCATAGATACTCTATCTTGGTTTGAGGCAGGAAAAGAAAACAGAACAAGATATTTCGATATCGGATCTCAGGAAAAATCCCTATCTGTTTCCAGGAAGAGTAATATCCGAGATATCTCTGGATTGGCAAATACTAGATGCTTGGGACCGGTGTTCCGATAAGTTTACGCAACTCCCACCTTCTGAGGATATCCTTTACGCGGATATCCCTTTACACAAAGTTTAAATAAACTTTTACCGCCTCATGAATTTCGGTGCATGTTCGGCTATTGATGTTAGCAGCCACTTTGCAAGGGAAGGTATTTTGTTCACATCCATTTCCTACTCCCTGAGGAGTGATTTGGCGGAAGGGTGGCCGTGCCACTTTTAAGTTGCGAAAGAGGATTCTTGAAAGGTTAATAAAGCAGATGGGCAAATAAACCGTTATTATTTTTTGTGGTACAGTAAAGCGTTAAACAAAATAGTTTTAGAAACACAAAATCATGAAAGAAAAACACCACTGATTTATTTGTAATGATTTCGTAAACATTTCACTCATGCGAAATTAAGCCGACTTTTGAGATCTTAAATGACAGCTACGATTGCAAGCATTAAAGTGAGAATCGGGTACAATTCTCAGTACAGCAGATAATGGAAACAACCAGAGCGATTTTAATCTCCAATTCCAATTAGTTTAGTCCCAATTCAAAGCAACACTAGGGCTATTTTGGGACAGACCTCGCCATTCTGAACAGCTGTCGAATGACGAGGACGACAACTCAACTGCAACTTCCTCTCCAAAATTTCACAATACACCAGCGGGAGAACGTTTTTCCCGATAGAAAAATGCACCAGTCCCGCTTACACGACGATTCTTCGATTGAATCAGATCTCGAACTGAAACCCTATGGTCCCAAAGCCGAGATCTTACCTCCAGGACCTCAGATGGGTAAGCCATAAGCCATACATCTGACTCTCCGACCCGCCCGAAGGCACATGGATTTAAACCATACAACTGAATGACCGGATGGCCGCAATAGCAACACTGGCGGAAACTGTGGTTGAGTCTTAAGGGCCATCACCGGCCACGGTACAACCCTCTCCGAAGGAAGTACGTCCCGTCATCAATGGGAGGAGTCATATTCCCCACCTATTTGTGTACCCTCCAGGCTGGCGAGATCCAACCACCATGCCGGAAGCATCTCATTCTCATTTCGAGGTGCCCTCCCCGGGGGTCAAATAATCAAAAACCTGAGACGGGTAAATAAACCTTCCTTTTTTGTGGTACAGTAAAACGTTAAGCAAATTAGTTTGGGAATACATAATCATACAAGAAAATCACCAATCGCAATAGTATTTTAAGTTAGAATTGCCACTGAAATTTAATTGTAAGGTCGGAAACTTATATAAAAAAACTAACAGATATTAAATCTATATTATGGTGATATTTTCTTTTAAAGAATTTATTATTTTGCGTAGGAGATAAGTCAGAGAAACGTTACTTGTTTTTGATTTTAAAAGTACTATTTCAGAATGAAAATAGATAATATGACAATAGAAGAAAATTAGTTACGTTTTTCTAACGAATATTTGAAAAAGACTTTAGACAAAACTTAAATGACTTACTCACCCCAAAAAATCTGATTCTTTGTTAAATTCATTCATGTGATTTACGTATAATATCTGTCATCTTTACATACACAGGGTGACTCAAAATTCAATGTATGATCGTTGAGAAGAAGAGAAGAGAGATTTTAAAAGTTTATTCTATCCCATAAAAGATTGAATGTCGAACAAGAATCTAATGTTTGCAGTTATACGCTTTCTAAAAGAATTACATATTTATCAGCAAGAAATGTTTAGAAATGCCAGTACTTTATATTCTATATATAATTATAATACTGGTTTAGCTGTAGAAGAAAACAAAGGTCGTTTTCCGAATTCTCAACATCCTTCTAAAACAGTGTTTACTGAATGTTTAGGGATAAACTATAGTATTATCAATTGTCAGGGAAAGGAAGGGGAAGGTAAGGCATTGTACAATACAATTAATATTTTTCTGTTATCGTTCTAGGATAATAAAAGTCAATACAGGTTTCGACACATACAGTGTATATGTTGACAGTGTAGAGAATATTTCAGCATAACTGCCGTCCATACAGTATTTGTGGATTGATACTAAGAATTTCTAGCTGGTCTAGAATTTCAGAGCTGGGTCCTAAATTAGATAAATAAATAATAAGATTAATTAAATAATGATTTTTTTTTCTTTTCTTAGAAATGCAATTTGGGCAGAGAAATAGTGCTTTAATCGAGATTGAAGAATTAATCTTCAAAATTATCGCTTTTGTAACAGTAACAATCTGTTCTTCATAGAAGAAGCTCTCATGAGTTTTTATAAATGTATGATGCAGCATTTTTAGAAACTGTTGTACAACAGTTGATTTGCATTATATTTAAACTGATTAACGGAATTTGGCACTTACAGCTCTGCAGATCTTTGCCGATGAATTCAAAAATACTATTTTTAACCCTATCATTCATAAGATTATTCCAGTTTCAATATTTTTTAAAAAAAGCTGAAAGTCCGATAAGAAAAATTGGCCAGTACGCAAAAAATCGCAATGACAGCCAGGGTTTTTAAGAGGTTGATATAAAACAGAAGTCTCAGCTTAGTTGACAACTATCAAGGAAATGTATACTCCTATAAAGAACCTCTCTGTTCTTCAAACGCATCTGAGTGAACATTTTTATCGAACAAAGCACACGCCACTAGTAGCATTCATTTAATCAGATTTATGGAAAGGGAATAAAAACCCCCAATCCCCACAATATTCGTTCCAAAGATATAATTTCGAAATTCTCTTTGCTGGTTCTACAAGTGTTAAAGAAATCCCTGCAAGAATCTCTCGGTAAAATGCACGTCGAAAAAAATTTCTAGAACTTCCCTCTTGAGTCCTAGAGTGAACGGATGCGTTTCACCGTCATCTCATATATAAACCGTGGGGAAATAATTAAATTAGAATTCCCATTTTGATTTTTTTCCGAGCCCTCACCCACAAACTAACGTCATATGCATTACAAAAATAAATATGCGCGTTCAAAAGAGTTATTAATCTCATAATTATAATATTCGTGGAAATATAGAGTGTTTAAATCTGATGATTTTATTTATTCATTTGTAAATAGTTTTAAAAATATTGCCATTCAGCCCAAAGAAATTCAACTGGAATATCCCTAGCCAAGAAGTAAAAATCTTTATTCCATTTATAATCATGTGAAACACTGGCTGTTGTATATATTTCAACATATAGGGTTCCTTACTGCATTGGGATGAACACAAGCCGATCGATTCCAGTAATCATAGATTTGAATAGTGGATATTGTCCTTTCCGGCCAATTGCCTGGAACAATCGTATCGTGTTGTGTGCAATCATGATGGGAAATACAGATATGTTGGCTTGCAAGTTTCACAAAGCATTTAACGCCGTACTTACTCGTTGGATAAGGGAATGGGTTTCTCCATACACTACACTGACATGAAAGGGATGTTCTGTTCGCGTCTATACATTACCTATAATTATTTCTAAATTACTATGACCACAGGCTAGAAATAAAGGAAATATATTTACCAATCTTATGACTAAACCCATCAATAAGCTGACCATTTTTCGGTACGGTCCATTCAGTATTGACCATTTTTCTGTGATGTTCAGTCGATAATTCAAAAATGCATGAGAAATATTTTGCTGTATGATTTTGCTACTAAAAGTGCCCATCTGCATCACATTTCATTTCGAATCGGACTAAAGGGAACTAAACAAAATGTATATTTGTCGTTACTTTCTCGTAATCATCAAAAAATTGCAACCGTCGTTGTATGCGAAATGTAAAGAAAGAATTGTAGTCAAATTCAAGATTTCGACACATCTCCCCGAGTCCCCTGAAAACAGAATTTTGGCAAATGCCCGCTTGTGACAAAGACGACTCAAAAATGCCTAGAGCTAGACGGATGGAATTTGGTATATGATATTTATATCAAATTTGTAGATTTCTATTATATTTTGTGCAAAGTCTATTCAAGGGAGTCTTCTGTCCGGTTATTCGAATATAAGTTAACGTGATATCTACACAGAAGAGAAATAGATGGATAAAATTCGGTACACAGATGCAACATCGATATTGCAGACATCAGTCAAAGTTGGTCCAAATTAACCAAAGAGCTGTTGGTCTATCTGTCAGAACTTCAAAAAACATACAAACGAGGTAACTCAAAAGCGCAATGGCTTAAATAAATGAAATTTGATAGTAATTATAGTTTTCTGCCAAATTGTTTGCTTCAATCGATTGGGAAAACCCCATCTGGAAAAATTAGATTTTCGGGTACTATTTACTGCATGATGGCTTAATCGTGTAAAACTATTAGACCTCACCGAGTTTGAAAAACACATTTTTTGAAAATACTTGTCCTTTTGCGACAAAAATTACACAAACATGCGTCGAGCTAGACTGGCAAATTTTGATATATGCTCCAAATTTAGAGATTTAACAGCATAAAATCTATTCAAAGAAAGTCTTTATGTCTGGCTCTTTGAATATGTTAATACAATAATTAAAAAACGAAGAGAGCTAGATGAATTAAAGTTGGTACACAGGTTTAGCAGTATATTGTAGATACCTATTAGATTTAGAGTCAATTCCAACACGGCGTCCATCGATCTGTATTTTCAGAATATGCAAACACGATAAATGGAAAACGCAATAACTCAAATATATATAATTTAGCAAGTTATTTCGTAAACAAAATTGTAGTCATAGAAAAACATTGTGTGTGCGTCAAATTTTGGTTTCAGTGGGCTGGAGAAAAACGCATACAAAACACAAATTCATCTTTATTAGAGAATATGAGAGAAAGTAACTGATTCTTCGTTTCTTTTTAAATGCTTAAGTCATTGCTTTTTAGAGTTACAGCGTTTATATACTTCTGAAAGTATAGACCGATACAGGTTGAACCTTGTTTTGGATTTCGCTCAAAATTTGACAGGCGCCTGCACTATAGAGGTTGCATCTGCGTCTCGAATTTCATCCATCTAGCTCTATTCGTTTTATAGTTAACGTGTTAATTTATATTCGAATAGCCAAGCAGATGGGATTCCTTTGAATAGGTTTTGCGATGTTAAATCTCTAAATTTGGAGTATGTTTTGTTTTTGGAGATTTGTTTTGTTCTAAATTTGGAGTATGTATGTTTGGAGGAAGCATGTTTGACTCATTTTTGTTGCAAATGGATAAATATTTTCTAGAAACGTGTTTCCCAAACGCGAGGAAATTCGTCAAAATCTCGAGTTCGATTATTTTATTTTGTTCGATAATATTTTCTCTATCCTTAGTATGTACTTAACGCCTCTCCATGCCCCTGCGACTATAATCTTATCCTTAGTATGTACTAGAAAGTAAAAAAGATATTGTTAATGTGGTTTTATGTTAAAATACCTATTAAATAAACAAATAATCCAAAAGGCTGAATATGCCGGCCTAATGAGCACCATATATAAATTTATTGTTGACTTATATACTCTGTGGACAATTATGGAAGGTGAGCACGACTGTGAATATGAACGCTCGTCTCCGCCGAACGAGTTGCAGAGACTCCCTGCAAAAGCTTTCTCTGGAAATAATGGTTTTCTCACGGCGTAACGAATCACCGGGGATTCAAAGGGGTTACACATCCGCCATCCATTACGCCTTTTGACACTCTGACAAAAGCCATTCCCTGCTCTTCTCACAAAGGATGCGCAGAGATAAATCCAGATGCTCTCGTGGAGAAGTGTTTTCGTTTTCCACTTTCTTTCTCCCTGCGCGTTTTCAAATCGCGAGGAAGAAATGCGCTCCGAGAACTACCGTAGAGGGATTTGTAAGAAGGATTATTACACCAAATACGTAAAGTTTTACTTCTTTTCATACAAGAAGGATTCCATCTTATCTCAGAAATCATCTTTTGGGCTTTTGATGCGTTATATGCATTTTAAAGATTCTTGAAAAGGTAACTTGACTTTCCCTTTGATATTTCGAATGGCACTGCTAGGGATTGCAATACCGGTATATCGGGATACCGAATACCGGTATTTAGAGCCATTTGTACAATTTTGTAATACCGGTATTCACAAGTTTAAATACCGGTTTTTCGGTATTTACTAAAATTTTTTAAAATTGTCTCCGCTATATGTTCAGGGATCGCCAACATGACAAAATAGCATACGTTTTTGTTTTTATGTCTCCCTAACGGGCGAAATTAATTAGCTAATGAATGGCTTAATTAATTGCTTAAATCTAAATTAGCGAAACATGGATTATCCCTGAAAGAAAATATTGTATCCATAACGACTGATGGAGCAACAATTATGAAAAAAGTTGGAATGTTGATTGGTGCAAATCAGCAGTTATGCTATGCACATGGAATTCAATTAGGAGTAATAGATGTATTATACCATAAAAATAAAGAACAGAAGAATTCAAATACTGTGGATATAGAAACTTCGGATTCGAACTTTGAAGAGAGTAAGTGTGAGAGTGATATTGACAATGAAGATAATGACAATGTAATTGTTGAAGAAGATATTGTTAATGAGGATGAAATATTAACCTATCGAAAATTGCTTCCTATAATTTATAAAGTTTGAAAAATTGTTAAGATATTTAAACGTTCCGCTATAAAAAGGATATATCACTAAAATATATACTAACTGAAAATAAAACAGAATATATGTTAATATTAGATTCTAAAACACGTTGGAACCGTTTACTCCTAATGATGGAACGATTTTTGAAACTGAGAAATCCAATCCAAAAAGAAATAATCGACTTAAACCTGTAAATTAATTTTTCAGATAGAGAATTCGACTTAACATTTAGAACTATATCAGCTCTACTTCCAATAAAACTGACTATTGAGGCATTATGTCGGAGAGATTCTAATTTATTAACAGCTAATGCAACAATAAATTTCATGTTGCAGTCACTGAAAAAACAGCACACACCACTATCTAAAGAATTATATATTACATTGAAAAATCGCACAGAAGAAAGGCATACCGAAATAGAAAATGTCTTTTGGTATTTAAATAATTATAATGATTTTAAAAATGAAAATGAAAAAGAAAAGAAAATAACCGATTCAAATCTTCAAATCTTTATAACCGATTCAAATCTTTAGATTAAGTTTAGAGTAAATTTTCTTAAAACTTTTTACCCACAAACCTATCCACATTCAGAATTCGGTTCAATTATCGAAGATTATGATGTCACTACTGTCGATAGTGAAAAGGAATTGTGTTTTGAACAAAAATTAGAATTAGCGATAAATAAAAAAAATTCCAACGAACCAAAATACAATACAGAAATCAGCTATATCCAAAACCATCCGACGAGAAATCGATTTATTTGAAGATGAGGGATTTAGAGGTAAATACTTGAAAAAATATATCGCGCATTGCTAACAGTACCACCAGCTAGCGTAGATGCCGAAAGAGTGTTTTCGACAGCTGGTAATTTTTACACAAAATTACTTTTCAGACTTAATGACAATACAATTGATGCATTATGTTTTATAAGATCACATTTCAAAAATTTGTAATAGTACCACAGACTGAATAGTGATATTTACACATTTTTGTGATTTATTTAAATAAGAAGTTCCTTTACTTTTTTGTGATTATATACTGTTATAATTTATAAGTTACAAATTATTTTTTGTGATATTTACACTCTCTAACAAAACTTGCAAATAAAACAACGAAGCACCTGTGTTTTCTTTCTTTTTCTAAAATTTCTAATACCGGTATTAAAACCGGTATCCCGGTATTAAGATTTAAAAAATACCGAATACCGGTATTGAAATTTTGGTCCGGTATTGCAATCCCTAGGCACTGCTATGGATTGTTATATTTGAAGTTTTTTTGTGCGGGGGTGGAGGAGGATCATAGATTATGATTGGAGCTTCATTTGAAAACAAAGTCTAGTAAAGGGGAAAAATTTAATTTGCGAATTAAAACTATCTTCTAAAATATTTGATTTAATTAACAAATAAGTTTTGTTATCTCGATTCGTTGTTGACTGGATTGCTATTTGCCAAATTTTTAGCATTGCTTGGACAATAGCAAACAATTTGAGCTTTCCCGATGGATGACAACCAACTATTAGAAAACCTTGTTAAGTGGTGCCAAATAAAACTAGACGTTATTTTTTTCGTTAAAATTTAATATTAGCAATTCTTTATAATATAACAAATATCGATAGCACCTGAAAATATTTCAAACGTGTGAAGTGGTCTTTAGAGTGACGATTATATTAGATGATTGGGGGAATTTTTTTTGTGTGCGTTTTCCAAATATTTCAACTTTTCATTCCTTTAACATTCATTTCCTTTTAACATATTAACATCTTAAAGCTCTCAACTTTTACATTTTAAATATACAATGTATGTAAGTTATTTACCTTATAAAACTTGAAAGTGTGTAATGTAACTGTTGCTGAAAATGAATAGGAGGTATGTAATTGGAACTTAAAGTGAATGGGCATTTAGGGGCACCCTGTGCTTCCAAATATCAAAGGATTCATAGGGCCGAGATAGCCTGATGATCAAGTTCGCACTTCAATAATTAATTCTTCAAAAGAAGTGCCATTAACTTTCGACTAATAACCTTTTAATAAATCAAGATCACACGTTCTTTTATTAGTGGGGAATTTCGGAACTGAAGTTTCAACTAATGTGTCATCGTTTCGCTGAAATAATATATTAATAGTTATGTCCCAAAGTAGCCTCATTGTTACTTCAAAAAGAGAAGTTAATCTAACCAAGACTAAAAATTTTAAAAATAGGCATATAAGAAAAATCTGGAGTGTTTTTTTCTGTAGATATATCTCTATGCTGACAAATGATTTGCCTAGCCAAAAATAGTTTGTCATTAGGTCTTTTTTCATACAAAGTTTCTTTAAACATGTTTAAAAGCTGGTATAATCTAAATTATGTCACACGTCATACACGAAGCAAAAATAAATATATAGAAGACGTACAAAATTTTCCATTTAGTTACTTCTTGGCTAATAGGTGCTCACAAAAAATTTCTTTAAATTTGCGGAAGATGAAATTAATTTTATTATTTTAAACTCATTTTGTTTCTAAATGATCTGAAAAATTTTCCTGCCGAGTAGCGACTCTCGGTTATAAAGTTATTTGCATTTTGAAATTAGAAATTCAAATATCATTATTTAAAAAATGCTATCACCTGAGTGTTTCATGGTAGGCAAGAAAAAATTGAACTTAATAAATACTAAATATAAAATTGAAAAAATACTGAATATTTCTTAATTTTCTCTCCATATGATATGATCGTAAATGAGCATAGAAAAGAAAAGAAAAACCAAAGAAACTAGCAAAGAAAAAAAACTCAGACCAGTTACTTCATGAAGGAAAAAAAATCACTCCAACATAAACTTGAACAATTAAGATAGGCGGGTTGCTATAAAATGGTAATATTTAAATTTACTCCTATTTTTCACGCTATAACAATCGCTTTCTATATGACAACCAAATCGAGATCAGCGCTCCCTCAAATATAAAGGTATTTGCATTTTGAAATTAGAAATGCAATAATAATTTGTAAAAAAAGTCTTTTTTTTTTTTTTTTTTTTTTTTTTTTGTTATCTTCGCTCAATCACAATGGGCACTTTTTGATTCTGAAAAATTTAGATTAGCTATGCAATAATGCAGATATTAGCGAGTTTGAAGATCTACTTTTTGTGTTTCAGTTTCAACCTTTATCATTTTAATCTCAATATTTCAACCAACCTCATATACTAAATGCACTTTTAATCTCCGATTTTAATGAAGAAGTAGGAAAGTGTTTTCGCCCCTTTTTTAGACTTAGAAAAACGGATATGAGAATCCTTTGATAGTTCTTAAGTTGAGAAATATTTTTTTAATTTGCTTTATTCGTGCAAAGATTGGATTTTGCGAATTTACATTCATTTCTAGACAGGCAAGGTTAAGAAATTCTTAAGAGATAAATGTTCAAGACGAAAAAATATTTTCGGAAATTAATTACTATTTAATCGATTAATTAAAATTTGAATCCTTACACATGGCGCCATCTATTTGTGAATTCTAGAAGAAATAAACATAAATATTCCATGAAATTTATATTGAAAGGCAATAAATTAAGAAACAGCATCAAGACATTATTGAAGTTGAACAATTCAAACACTTTAGAAATATACTTAGATTAATAATGGCATAATTGTATTATTTTCGTCTACAAATAATTGGAATTATTCTACTCATTAATTTTTATGGATACAATGAGAACAAGAAAATAAAATTCTCAACTGAAAGATCAAATCTCGCTCCCAACTTCCAAATATTGATTTAATGAGGGAAATGAACGTCTAAAAGATTATTATAAATGTTGTTGTTTCTTATGGCACTTGCCATGGACAAGCCCGCTGTTACGAAGACAACGATGTTAAGCCGGTGAGGGAGCGTCTCTTGTTTTTATAATAGCGCCATCTAGGGCCAAGAGAATGACTTGGGTACACACACGTCACTACCTTTTTACGGGGCGGACTTCATTCACGCATTTCATTCACTCATCCACAGATCGTAATTTAGACCTGAATCAGAGAACGATCACCCCTGATGCAGTACCCCCAGTGATATTAGTCTCGACATGGAGGACTTTGTGACCACGACAGATTTATACGCGCGTTTGCTATATTGCTTCCCTTCTCAGTAAATATCTTACTAAGGATGATAAATTTTACATATAGCTATAAAAATATTGAAAGGATGCCGGTTCAAAGACCCATAGCGTTGGTGCAAACTTGGCCAATATTTGGCGACTTTGACGAAAAAATAAAAAAAAAAAATATGAATATTCAATTTGCAACATATTCATCAGCCTTTGAATTTCAACGCTTGTTACATGTCCTATTATCGGTGGTTTAAAATTATATATTATTACTTCTTCTGTGCAGCGAGTTGAGCTCAAGAGAGCAGATGAGCGAAAAAGGAAGGAAGATAAGTTTTACACACAGTTTTTCATTGAGTGTTGATTTCCAACGAATCGCGCATGGAGGCTTTATATTGTTGCAATTGTTTAATACGATTTGCTGCTTGTGTGTTGCCGTTTACTGCAAGAATTAATTTTGATCATGCCTCGGCTGTGTTTTGCAACTATGTATAGGGGGAAGCGCCTTTATTTCCTACTTCAGATGTTGAATTTCTCCTTAACATACTTAAAACTTCAATTGCAATGGTGGTTTTTAAACCACATTCACATAAAGTTATCTGCAGCTAAAGGGTAAAAGGTACAATATATGACTGAAAGCAAAGAAGGAAGTGGAAATCTCGTATTCGGTAAATAAAAAAAATATTTGTTCATTTGGGAGAGTATCTAATATCTAGGAAAATGCTAAAAGAAAACAAATGCATGAAAAAAATAAATTGATATTCACTGTAATAGGAATATTTAAATATAGTAAAATGTATTCAATATTACTTTAAATAAAAGAGAAAAATAATTTCTAGTCAATATCGAGTCAATTTCTTCTTACCTATCTCATTATTGATTTCAAGCTGCCGAATTTCATTAAACCTACAACACTGATAATGGAGGCAAGTGAGATAAGGGGATTAATTCATCATTAGGCAAACGACAGCTTCCAGACACTTAATTTTCGAATTTAGTGAGGAAATTGCCCTCAACTCGCATGGTTTCACGTGTACGGATTTCCATTAAAGGCAAGTCGATTCAATAAACTCAAATGTAGTGATTGTAATATTAGATTGCGTGCCAAAAGTATGGCTTTTTTTTAGGTATTGAACATTGAAATGAATATAACTAAGAATTATAACTGCTTCAACGTTTTTCTTTATCAAAAAAAATATGTAAAACACCGGATTATTCATTACCCTAGATTCGTGCATTTTCTGTTTTCGATCGGTAAGAAATAAATTGTAGACATATTTCCTGCTTTAAACAACATTCGTTATTACTATCTAAGGAAATCAAAAAACGTTTCTATTCAATTAATATCCAATTTTTTTTATATATATCTGGTACTAAAATCGTATTTTTAATCTCAACCGCATTATCACCTCGTTTAAGAATCTGGAAAATAACTTCAATTATTTAGGGATTGAATCTGTCATTTTGAACCGTAGTCATACAATTGAAACGACATGCATATCCCTGCACACTGATTTATTTATCTTTCTGGGGGCATTGTCTATGTTAGCTTTGCCATTTTATTCGAGCAATAGATTTTTATACTTAGAACTTATAATTTTTTGTTGTTGTTTTGTGTAATATTTCTATTATACAATGGTGTGTTACTCTTGTTTGGATGTAGTGGTTTTTAATAATGTATATGTATTCTCCGTACCTCTTAACCCTCCTTTGCATCATAACATTAAAAGAATAAAAAAATTGCACTCAAAACAGGTGTACTGTAAATCGGTTGTAACTGGTAACTTTTCACGACTATTGCGTAATACGAAATATAGCTGGAAAAAAAATCAAATGTCACAATCATTATAGCGGGTTATTTCTCTGTTTGTTCTGATTGGAAGAAACTAGCGATTTCTTTCATATTTTTTCTAACTAATCTGAGAGTTTTTTTGATAATAAAAGCGATACAGAGGGGAGACATTTAGAAGAGAGGGACGTTGAAGATTTTGTTCTGAGCTTAACATGTATATTTGCATAAAGATGGATGTTTCCATCATACTGTTTTTCATTTATTCTATATTATATATTTATACTAGGATTTTTAAACACTTTTCCTTTTTTCTAGAGCATGGTTTATTTCACACTGACTTATTCACACAAAAAAAGAAAAAAATCATGCAAAGAAGGGTTAAGGGACGTGAATTCATCCGATTAGACCATTAATACCGCATCCATTTTCACCTATTTATACTTCCAAACTATATGGATGAGCGGGAAGATTGAATTGTGCATTGTGGATACATATAATCAAATCTCTACTTTATCCTCTCATCTCCCCACACAAACTAACTTGTGCTTCATTCATGAATGATGACTTTTCATTAAAAATGCGTACTGATACTTAAGTAGATTTCTAAACAGCCAAATCACAAACAAATTTAAGATAATGAATATATTACATAACAAATGTTTCAAAATGAGTTGAGAAATTTATTAGCACAAATAATTTTGATTTTTCTAATAATGGATCCCAGAGCTTCCCCCCCCCCTTGTAATACTCGAACATCTTGTGCAATACAGAATGCTGTAAATAAGTAACCGATTACATCATCTTTAAAGTTTTGGTAAACTTTTCACAGTCGACTATTTTGCTAATGATAATATATATCTCATTTCTAAGGGAATACTTAAAAGATCGATAGCACTTTCTGCGAGATTATTTTGAGATATTTGTAGCTTATAAGCAGACAGGTTGATAAATTACTTTTCCTAATTATTTTAAGAGAAAGACGAGGATTCTGTTCTTCGAAACATCTGAAAGAATTATCTTGGGAATTTAAATTGAAAAATAAGTTTTAATCACTGCAGCTTAATAAAAACAAATTGGAAGATTATTTTTAGGATTCAGAAAGGGCATTCATCAAAATCACGAGCCCCCTTTGTTTATACATCAAAACAGAATCAAACTTTGAGAGAAATATCAAATATAAATTATAATGTTTAATAGCTGAAAGATTGAAAATTTTTAAACATTTTGAGTTTATCTCTGTTATTATAATTAAGAACGATATTTTTATTTTAAGTATTGTTAATATTTATTTAATTCACTGTCTTATCAAAAAATGATTTGCAATGACCATAAAGAAAATTTCTTATTTGTTCAAAGTAGTAGTTCATTTTTAAAACTTCTTTAAAATTAATAAGAATAAATAGGCAGCAAGTAGCCTAGAAAATTCGTAAACTATAGTGGACGAACCAGCGTTGATTAGAATGATATTTTGATATAAATCCCAAAACGAAAGCATCATCGCTTAAATTTGCTAATTCGTGGTATTCTAAACTAACCCATGATTGTTAAAATAACCTCATATAAATCGGTTAGATTGATAGCTGAAAGTAAGTTGAGGAATAATTATTATGGAAGTTGGATATGCTGTTTGTTTTTTTCAAAGTTTGAAAAGGCAAAAACATTTATTGAAAATTTCAAATTTTGAAAATTCCCCAAACTTTTATCTGAAGGTCACCATGATCCATGAATCTCCTTCCAACTTCCTTTTAGATCTTTTATCTATCGATAACATTGTAAGAATTGAAATTTAACGTCACATGGATACCGAGATAAAATAAACGGTATCTCAGACCATCGTTCTAGGGCCTAGAATCATCTATTTATCTTCTGCAGGTTGTCTCTGTAGAAGACTCGGTGTGACAAATTATTTGAAAGGATTGAGTTTCCCTGTGACAAAACATTTTGATAAAAGCATTATTCTTCTATTCTCTCCCCCCCCATATCACGTTGGAGAGAATCCTGCAGCTATTGGAAGAATGAATCTCATCTTCATCCTACCTGAATAAATATTTTCCGAAAACGGATTCCAATATTTCGCACTCGACTTTGCTTCCTATCGCGAATTAAATGCCAGAATTTCAATTGGAGGAAACCATTTAATTTCGCAACGGAGGCTTTAGGGCTGGAAGCAAATATCCAAAAGATTGCAGAAGCCCGCCGGTATTAAGATATGAGCTCTCCTACTCTGAAAATGTTTCTCGATTTGGAAGTTATTAACAAGGATTTCAATTTATGAAATAAGACGGCTACACATGATGTGAGAATGATGATGTTTAGTATTTGCTGAATTTATTTGCTCTAAGTGGTGTTACGAAATTCAAGAATTTATAGCAAAATATTCTTTGTAGATGAAATGAAATCAATAGAAAGAAATAATTGAATTAATCTCTTGGATAATAATGAATGTTTTTTATGCCAAATATTTAACTTATTAATACCATAAACGAAACTTACATCGCTTCTTAAATTAAAAAAAAAACACACTTATGAAATATTTAAGAATCAAATCTGAGTAATAAGATTATAAATGAGAAATAGAATATTTTTAACCCTTTCGCCGTCCTCTCCTGTCCGAGAAAATTTCTCTTTTTCCTCTGTTCTTCGCCTCATTAGAACAAACAAGAATAGAAACTCAAACAAATAACATTTACAAAGCGTTTTAAACGTTTAAAAGCTTTAAAATGTAGAAAAACGCTTGAAGAGCGTTACGGCCGCCCTGCAGAAGTTTCACTTGAACGTGCTAGACGCGTTACAGACGACGAAGAGTTAATACATAAATTTAATAAAATAGTGCGATATAGCTAAAAGACATAAAACAATTTTATAATCAAAAATATAAAAGAGAATGTTATGTGAAAATCCGCTGATAACAAAAAAATCGAGATTTCTAATTACTGCATCCAATAAAGTGAGGCAAAATTTCCTAGTCATTCATTAAAAATTAAAAAATATACTATGATGCAATTCAAATTCCTATTTATTCAGTTTGTATTAACACATTACGATGTTGAGGCTTGCTTTTGAATCCTGTACTTGAGATACGAAAATTATTTTCTACTTTTATTTATACATTAATAAAAAGCATTTTTATATGACAAGGAGATTTTGTTAGTAAAGAAAGAATTTTAGAGAAGAATCATTTATTTGGCATCTAATGGATTCTTTTCATTTATATCAGAATGTTTGATAAGTTATCGTCAAATAAATTTAAATGTATTTGAGCGTAAGATGAATGTCGTAATTTGGCATATAACGTATAATAATAAACAAAGAAGATTCCAGTATAGATAATCTTAGTACGATAATTTTTAAAATTTGATTCCCCTTTCTTTAAAAATATCTTTAGAAAAATAATATAGTTATAGCACTGATAATTTGCATATAAAAAATACGATCGTCTTAAAATCTGTATTACATCACAGCAACGTGCGCGTGTATAAACTCAATAAATCATGAAAAGAATCGTTTTAAAACAGGCCATTAAAGAAATATTAAAAAATATTGAAAAAATATAGAAATATAAATAAAAATGGCTTTACTAAAAAGTTTTTTATTTTAAATTTGAATAAAATCGTTTTCATTTGATAAGCTCCAATGTTGAAGAAACATGCAAACATTTCGATTAACTTTTAATTAAAATTCCGAAAAAAAATTCTTCCTTACTGAGTGCCTACTGTACAAAAATCAACTACGTGCCAAAGTAGGCGACTTTAGGCCTAATGATTATTTTATATTACATTTTCAGCAATTTTTACCTCATGCATATCATATCTGGATATTTACAATTAATTTTTTAGTCTATAAAAATACTACATTTAAAGTTTAATAGATGTTTTAAAATCTGCTTTAACTGCAACTCTTATTTAAATAAAAAACTTTCTTTACTAATTAGTAATCAAATCTATTACAATGTTTGATTCATTGCTTTTTAAAATAATAATACAGGAAATAAAAAGAAGTGGAATTAAATTATAAATTAGCTTCTAGTGAGATATTAAAAATGATATTTAGACATGTATACATGAATCCGTATTTATTCCATTCATATCTTCCATTAGATATAAACGTGCTGAATAGATTGTAATAGTCGCTACAAATATGTTGCTGTACATACTATTGTTTATATGAAACACACATTCTGAAGCTGATTTATACGATAATGCATTTATTCATAGTTCGAACTCTATCCCAAGTGAAACTAGAGATGGCAGATGATGGCGCCCTAAAATTTAAATATAATCTTGCTTTAAATTTATCGCATAAATCGAATTTAATATACAGTGTTTCTGCAATAGGATGGAGCGATTATATCTCGATATTATATATTCTATAATTGCAATCTACTACTTAAGTCTTCAATAAATAATGCAGTTGAGCCATGTCTTAATTTTGTATTTACTATTCACACACCAAACACATAAATCTTAAAAATAAGATATACTTTTGAAGTTCATGCATGTATTTCCTGAGATTACAGGAAATTCTTCAAGTGAAATATTGATTTTAAATTCAGCTTTTGATTAATATTTCCGTTCTCTAAAATGTTTAACTTTATTTTAATTTCTTTATTTTTAAAATATCGATTTAAAGAAAACATTTTTTATAACGAATTATTATGTATCCTTAATATTTATAAATTCAATCGATATCGATAGATCAATATTCATAATAAATCGATATATATAAATATGGTTGGAAGTTCTCATGAAATTAATTTTTAAATGAATTTAATAAAATAGTATCTTAAACACACACACACACTCTTCAGAGTATTAAAACAACCAATTTTAATTATATAATAAAAATATTTTATTATATGCAAATTTAATTCTTAATAAAATGTTTGTTACTATAACTGTTCAAAAGATTTTAATGCTAGTTATTATAAACATCACAGAAACTAGAAATCTGCCTAATCAATTTCCCAATGTATCCATGAAATCAAGATTAAATGAAATTAATTGATTAATCATTAAGAAAATTCTAAAATAGGCGATTATATTCTAAAATAAACGAAATTCTAAAATAGGCGAAATTCTATCATATCAGAAAATGGAAGAAAAATTGAGTATAAAATTCTAACTTTACAAACACGAAACAGATCGAATTTAATGAAAAGCGTTTAATATTAATAAAAGTGTAAAAACGGCAACATTGTTAATAAAGCATCCATTTACATCGGAAAAATTTTGATACAGTAATTACCAACCCTATCCGTACCACATTCTGATTAATACAACCGATTACTCGTTAGATCCACAATCACTACAAGCGGAGGTTACGTTATCATAAATAATGCTGATTTATCGTTCATAAATCGCTTACTTTCTATGAAATATTCAATACGGAAAGAAAAAAAATATTAAGACAGAAAAAGTATTGTTAATTTTCAAAAATTCACCCTCGATCATTTGAAAAATCAGCATTATTTAAACATTCAGGAATTCTATTTAATTTCTTCGAATTATGTTTGTGTCTGAAGATAAATAAAAAAAAAATGGCATCGTTTTAAATCTTTTTTGCATGATGGAAATCTTCATCATTATATTGTTGCTGTTCACTTCTTTCACGACTATTGGGTAATAATTAACGTAGCTGTAAAAAAATGTCACAATCATTATAGCAGGTTTGAAGTTGTCATTTTGTTGTTTATCGTGGTTGAAAGGAACGTGCGATTTCTTTCATATTTTTTATAACTAATCTGAGAATTTTTTGCTTACGAAAGCGATAATAAGTGGAGAAATTTAGTATAGGAGGACATTGAAGATTTTGTACCGAGCTTAACATATAAATTTGCATGATGACGAATTTCTAAATCATACTTTTTAAAATTAATTTTTATTATATATTTATATTAGGATTTTTTAAACATTTTTCATTTAATCTAGAGCAGGAATTAATACACCTTGATTTATTTCACAAAAAATAAGAAACATCATGCAAAGATGGGTTAAAACAAGAAATTTGGTTGGCAGACAAAATTTATACGCAATTGTTTGTGGAATTCTAACAAGCCTGAGACTGAAGGAAACACGAGTTGGCAATACTGTTCGTATGCACATGAACTTGGTAATTCAAAAACTTGAATAACGAGCAAGGTAAATTTGGCACATAGTTATGTCTGCAGAATTGAAGATATTATATTCTAATCTTATCATGTCTGTTAAATAGTCTATCAGTCTGCATGTTCTTGATTTTTAAATTGATAGCTCGAAACGGAATCATAGCTTCTCTCGAAAAATTGGCCCTATTTTCCTACTCCCCACCTCTAATATTATCATTGGCAGATTTCAGACAAGGCAAACTAAAAGCTGCCAAAAGCTGCTGGGTTGGGTTTAATTTAGTTGTATTAACGTTCCGTTTTTTAAAGCAACACTAGGGCTATTTTGGGACGGACCTAGTCATTTTGAACCGCGGTCAGATGACGTCTCCTGAGCTGGCACCCTCCACTCGATCCAAACTTTCGCATCACACCAGCTGGAAGAGTTTGGCCTCGACGGATTTATTGTGCAACAAACCCGCTTACACTTCGTTAGAATCTAGCCTCGAACTTCAAACCCTCCGCTTCCGAAGTCGAGACCTAACCACCAGTCCATTGCGACCCCTCATAGCTATTCGATCGAAACTAAGCCGCAGACAGGTTAAAAATAAAAGTGATTTTAACCTAGTTATGTCAAATAAATTTGAAAAAAAGAATGCAAATTCTATAAATTATGAAATTTATGCGTTATTATATTTGAATTGATTATATGTGCAATGTGTGTTCATGTAAATTATTTATCAATTTAAATAATTAAAAGAATGAATAATTACTTTTTAAAAATAATGGAAAATTAATTATTTCTTATTTGTTTATTTTATATTTCACTCGACAGATCTTGTGAAATTTCAAATCTAATATTACATATTGTTTATCATTTTTTATAAACTTTCATAATATAATACCTTCAAAATACTATAAAAAATACTTATATTTACAGGTAAGGAAAGCATTCAATTAGTTTTCAATAATTTTATTCCCTTATATTTATCAATTGTAAAATTATATCTACATATGTTTTGTAAAATAATAGCAAAAGCATTAAAATGTTGATTAAGTTAAATTTGAAACGAAATTGACAAATTATTAAAAGAGGATTTGATATTGTGTAGTGTCTAAGGCAGCTCATTGCTTAAATCAGTTTATAATTAAAATTTTATACTATTCTACTTTTATTCGCAATAGAGCCATTTATAAAATGTAAGGTGACACAATACTGAAGGAAAGTGAAACAATTTGCAACAGTTTTTTTAAAAAAAATCAGTTTCATGGGAAAAGGAAATAAAAAAGAAAGTCAAGTATTTCATTACTACAACTTCAATACCACTTAAAGCGCTAAAAAAAATTTTTAATTGCTTGCCATTTACTCTATTCATATGAAGGGAGAGAACCCAAGAAACCAATGGTTTCTGAATTATCAGAAAAATATTTCTTGGAACTATTACTTTAAAAACATATCCGAGCTTGATATCAATAAATATACGTATACTATTTTTCGACATTGCTCAAAAATAAATAACGGCTATTTAAGGATATCTGTACGAGTAAATATTTTTCACGTGCATTTCCCCGCATTTCGTTGCAAAATATTTACAAAATTCGAGTATCTCAAACAAAATGAATTTCACCTTCAAATCGGAGTCGACTCGGTTACTTCTAAGCTTATTTTTGCACGCTGAAGGGGAAAATAAAAAGGAAAACATTTTCAGGAGATTTACAAACAAAATTCATATTCAGTTTTTTTTTAAACCTTAAAATCTTCCCCTTATTTTAATTATAAGAAATTATATATTTATACATAATTATAAATTGAATTTCAATTTCAAATTTGAACATAACTATGTATATATAAAAATTTAATTAAGAATTTTTTTAACAAAAATGTATAAACTTATTATTGACTAGACCACAAAGTAATTGCTTTCTATGAATACGTTATCGAAAATTCTGTTTAATTCAATGTTTCACTCCGGAATGGAAATAGATTATCATGCTTCCATTTTCCCTCCGAAATACTATTTACAACCTAGACTGTCTACTAGTAGTTATGCTGTCTACTGTAATGAAATTAAAACTGTTTTGTATGAAGGATGTTGTGGACATGCTAAAACTTAGGATGGTTTTACTTTAGTTGCAAGAGGAAGAAGATTTTGCATTCGAGAAGCGAACTTTCATGTTGAAATTTAAGTAAGTTAGACATCATGTATCCTTATTTTTTCTCTAAGAATCTCACTAACGGGAGGACAATTGACGTTTCAGTCAGTTTCAAAAGTACGCCAGGGTATATCTTTAGGGGAACCGCGTGACGAATTTAGGAGCTCTCCAGCTCTGATGTCAAGACCGTACCACTGGATCACCACTGCCGACGTTGCACAACTACAATTTTAAAATCCAATCGACATACAATAATTACATCTATGTAATCTTTTGCATCTTAGAAATACTCTCATTTGCATATGGATAGACAGACCGACTAATAATACAGTCTTTGAATGATATTTTTTTCGATTTTGTAGGTATAGCATAAAAAAATGCCGAATTTCATCTGTACAGATTTTTATGTTTTTGAATAATCGTTTTCATACGCACACCAGTGGCTATTCAAACAAATTTTCGGTTGAAAAGTATTTTCCAAAATTTGATGGAAATTTACAATTTCGATATTAACTTCGTGTACCAGATTTTAAATAACAAGTAACACATAGTACTCATAACAGAGTTACTGATAAGCAAATTAAAAAAAAAATCTCAGGGTTGAATTTTAGCTTATCTTAATACTGTCTGTTTGTATACTAATCGGTACACGAAGCAGGAAACCATCTGAATATTCTTAATAAAGCTGCTCTAACATAATCTTTAATAAAGGGGAATTCGTGTTTTAGACACAGTTTTTCCTACCGATTTAAACCAAAATGTGACACAGAGCTGCACTTACTCATAGAATCGATATAGATATATCATATTCGATACAGTTAAGTAATTGCGCTTTCGAGTTATCACATTTACTACAAGTACAGACCCAGAGACGTTCAATTCCTTTTTTTTTTTTTTTTTTTGGATTTAGCTCAACATTTAGTAGGTACCTACAATACCAATGTTAAATCTGTATACCGAATTTCGTTCATCTAGATCCCTTCGTTTTGTAGTTACTGCGTTTATCTATATTCGAACGGCTAGACAGAAAGACCTCGTTCGAAAACATTTTACGCAAAATTTGATGCGAATCTACAAAATTTGGGTAAGGACCGAGTACCAAATTTCGACTATCTAGCTCAAAGAATTTGAGTTATGTCAGAGAAACGGAGAGATAGACATTATCCAATAGTACTTCTTTCGCACTCAAAGATCTAAAACATGAGGGTTCGATAAAATCACGAGTTGAAATATTTTGACTATTACAACATTTTCTCGTAACTTCGAGTACGAGAAAGCAAAAATATATCTTTAATGAAGCCGTGCTATTTATACACTCTTGATGCTGTGTCCTACTCTTTTAATTCTGTATTAAATATGAAGTTTGTTATATCAAACACACGGGAATCAATCTTAGAATTAAAGACATTTTCTTTGGTCATAAATGATAACATGCAGATAAAAGATGAATAGTTAAAAATAAAAGGAAATGACATTTTTTGTTTGACTTTAATGAAATGTGCAAGACCTTTTGTCAATATGATATTGATAATTACAACTTCCTAAAATTCTAAAATAATTACAAATTTCAAAAAAAAAAATCACAACATTATAAAATTAATCAAACTATGGAATTTCAAAACGGAAATACCAGTCATTTTAACTTTATGAAACAGATTCATATGCAAAGAAATGATACTGAATTGAGTTCTTTTATATATATAATTTATATTAAAAATTCAAGATATAAACGAATATATTAAGTTATAATTTTCTTTAAGTATCAAATTCCAAGCAATTCTATAATGCATACACGTCTGAAAGTAATTTTCAAGAATTCTCGGAGCAGTAATTCTGAATATACGTAATGTTTGAATAAAATGAAAGCCATATTTAAGATATAGGTACAAACAAAAATTTAAAGCGTACTCAGACATTTTATAACTTTTATAACTATCAATATTTTAATAACTATGAAACATTTTGATCAAATTTTCTTGAAAGAAATCAAAATCTTATCAGATATTTCACGAAAAATATAATTTTCTACAAAACACCATTAAAATAACTGAATTCCAAAAAATATTAATACTATAGTGAATTTCATGGTAGGCGCGTAGTTAAGCGAAAGAGTTCCTATTGCATTTAAATTTAATTCTTATAAGATTTTTCAATCATTAATTTATTGAAAATTTACTCCTTAAATTTTATTCAGAGCTTCCTTAACTAATTAGAAAAGTTACTGTAGTAAAAACAAGAACTTATTCTAAACCAAAAATACAAATGCCAAAATAAAATTTTAAACGCGTTTTGGCTTATATAAATACAATTTGTATTTTAGTATTATATATAGTTTATTTCAATTTTTAGTAGTTATTTAGGGATGTTCTTTGATTTTTTACTGAAGTTGAATTATTTTTATAATAGTGATTCCCGATTTAAGAATATTTTTGGACTATTTATATTTCGAAAATATTTCCGATAAAAATATATTCTACTTTTTAGTATACTATTAAGAATATATATTTTTAAAATTATTTTTATTATTTTCTAATTTATCACACACTTCATTATTATAAATATTATAGAATTTTGAAATATTTTTTTTTCTCTCAGATTCATTTCCAGGAAGAGTAATTCGTATAAAATAATAAAATGCGTGTTTATATATTCATTAATCATAAAATTAAATTTTCAAATATTTAAGTAGAGTATTACCATTAGAAACCATATTATATATATGAGATTTCTGAAATACACCTTAACAAAGAGAAACCCGCTATGGATTCATCGATTTGCATATCAAAAGGGAATTGATAATCGATCACAAAATTCAAGTTTCTACAATCATGAAAAAGTTTCAATTAAAATAACATATAAAACTAAAACTGTTTGTTCATAGTATGTCCATATAATGTGACAAAAAATGTCCGATTTAAATGACCTTTCAGATATGAAAATTCCTAAAAGTAGGAAATATACAGTCCCTTTACATAAAAGTAGGAAAGTGTCTGATTCGGTTTTTATCTGGGGATTTCAATAATTTAGTTCAAAAAATTAATTTTGCGCAGTTTGATGCATAATGATGAAATGAATAACTGCAAAATTTAGATTACAAATGAAAAATTTTCTCTGAATAGTCGTGATTTTTATTAAACTTTCATAAGCATTTTAAAATAGCTAAAAATATAGCTCTTCTCATCTAATAATAAAACGACTTTAAGATTTTTTTAATTTTTAATTTTTAAAAAATGAAATCTAATGAAGCAATTAATAATTAACTTCTTAAATCAAAACTATTAAATTTGATGCGAAACAAAGAAGAATTTTTTCAAACTATGCTGTTCAAAGAATTCTAGATTCTAAAAACTATACTATATAGAATGTGGAACTATCTCTTTTCTCTGTAGCAAAGTGTACGAAATGCACATTCTGTCCTATTTCGCGGTGAGTGGATTTTAAGTTAATTTGCTGACAGAAAATGGCATCCATCGAATGTACTAAAAATGTATAGAAAGATGTACAACGTTGATTTAAAATAGATTTAAGTTTTTGGTTTTGTGAAAATTGAAAGTGTTTTTAACAAAACAAGTTTCTGTAAAAGAATAAAACGAATGGATAAAAATATTTATTTAAGAGAAATTTTTAGAATTATATTTTGTTCAGAAAGTGTGCAAGTTTTTGCTAATGATCAATAAAAAAATTAATTTCTAGTAAACAAATAATGATACTGTTTATATTGGAATTTCATTTAAGAAATCGAAATGGCAATTTGTAAAAAACAATAAAAACGTGCAATGAAAAGTATCCATTTAAATAATAATCATTTTTTTTCCAGATTCGCATTCCATTTTAGAAATATAATGAGTAAATATTAAAGGAGAAATGGCAATAATGATATTTTTATATTGAAAACAGAACGTAATAATAATAAAAAATCTTTTATCTAATAATAATGATAAATTTTAAGAAGAATTATTTAATTGGCAAAAAACTTGGCTCTTAACGTTTGATGAATATTCAGATTTTAGACCCTCTTCTGTCCTGAAAGATAATTTCGGAATCATGTCTATCTGGCAACATGATCTGTCAAGATGTAGGAAGCATTACGAATAAAACTTGGTATGCAGTATTTCAATCAAATTTATAGATCAGTAGCATATTTTATAGTAAATAGTTCAATGAAATGTATCACTGATTCCTTGCATTTGATTATTCACTCTTAGCACTCGCATGGTGACTCTTACTCACCATTCAAGACGGTGCATCATTTTGAAGTTTTATTTATTTATTTAAATTTGAATGTTAAAAATACCTTCAGAGTAGTAGGATGATGCAAATTAATTAAACGGGAGAATTCAACTTAAAACAATTATATACATTTTTCGGAGCAATAAACAAATCTTTGTATTAGGTGAATAATTATTCATCGAATTACTTTTCAGAGAGCAAAGGGTTAAAATACAATGATTTAGATTTATTTAAAATGGTACCTTACTTCTATCACTAAATTCGTAAATCTGTATCTATAAATCTAAGTAGTATAGTTTTACACCAAAATAATGTCATAATGTTCAATGTCATTTTTTTTTGCAAGAAACAGACAAATTCATTTTTTAATAATTTATTCCCATTTTTGAAACTAATCTGTTCAATATGAAAAGATTCATAATATATGCACAATTTATTCTGGCTGTATTACTAAACTAAATGCAGAATACTTCGTATGTTTAAGATCATGAATAAAGGAAATGAAAAGTTTTAATTCTCAAAACGTAAAATCAAGTTATTTAAAATTATGATAAAATGGCTTGTTATTTTGATCTAAAGCTTCCCTTTTGCCCGCATTTCTCTAACTAGATTTTTATTTGGTCCTTATGTAAATTTATAGAATTTCCCAACCGTCTGCTCGATAGAGTATCAAGTAGGCACATTACAATATCGTTCTTCCATTTGCTCTTTTTTAACACCGACATACTTTCGCCATCGTCATACTGCTTTTAGAACATGACACTTCTTTTAAAACACACGCATTCTTACACATAAGAACCATAAGAAACAACTAAAAATCAGGCGCGAAGGTAGAAGATATTGAAGAATGTATTTGACACCGTATCCGGTTTGAAAAATGGTAAATTATGTAAAATATTTTGAGTTGCATGCATTTCCTCGTAAGAAGATTAGCTAGATTGCAGCTCTAGAAAAGTGGAAAGAGAATTTTTATTCCGAAACCAAATCTCTCTATTCAATCTAATTTTTCTAAATATTGATACTAAAGTTGATCATTGATTCAAAATTAT
This sequence comes from Argiope bruennichi, assembly GCF_947563725.1. NCBI lineage: Eukaryota > Metazoa > Arthropoda > Arachnida > Araneae > Araneidae > Argiope > Argiope bruennichi. The sequence goes on along the minus strand of NC_079155.1, from coordinate 123,780,621 downwards.
CTCACAATTACTCCTTAATTAACTGCTTTTTCTAAAAAAGAAAAAAAAAAAAGCTTGAGAAATTTCCCGAATACTTTCTTGCCCTCTCCCCCCCCCTTCACTTTAGGCCAAAAATACTTCAATATATACTTTTGAGACAACAGCATCCTTGATGTAAATAAGGAACTGTCAAATAGTGCATTTTCGAATCGCTAACAAACGGCGGCCCTCAATTTCAAACCGTTGTATTCACCGGCTCTAGTAATTTAAGATGTTACTACAAGCACGGAACAGTATTATAACTAAAATTTAAAGCATAAGCAGTTTTGAATAATTTATATAATACTTTGAAAAAATTGAAACTGCATATTGTTTAAATGGATATCGCGTGATTTTTTTTAAACAAAACATAGAAATTGCAGAAAAAAGCAGAATAAAATTGTTGTGCCTGATGCATATCGATGTCGCTTAAGTAAAGAATGACCTCCTTTTAAGAGATATCCTTTAAAAGATTTAGTGTAGAATAATTCCCTGCGAAATGCATTAAATCCACCAAAAATGTCCTTAATACTTTTCATGGTGTTTCAAAACCATGATACAACGGAAAGCCAAATTGCTGCCTGCCAGAGTAACGAATATTGCATTTCATTATTGCTGTTTTTCTCTTTGCTATTTTTCTACCGAGCTCATTATACCAGTATTATAGAAGACTGCCAAAATTCCGAATTGTAGATTGACGAAGCTGTGCCTACGTGTTGAAATGTTAGCATTATTACTACAACATGTTAGCATAAAACGTTCAACATCATTGCAACGATATCTACACAATGTTGGCCGGCCTTCAGAATGTCGGTCAACACCGTGGAGATTGGTCAGTGTTATTGATGGTCAGTGTTAATATGGCAGTCGGCCGCAACAAATCCTGTCGATTGCTACGTTCAATGGTGGCGGGCAGATTTTTTTAAAATACTTAATTTATTACGTTTTTTATTATTAGCGAATTAATGACCTTCACTAATATATGCAAGAACTATCACTCAGAAACAGAATTTTTTTTATAACCTGTAAGGCTAAAACGATTTTTATCATAGAATTGTTTCTTTCATGTCAAGTATTTTTTTTTTTTTTAAACGACGAAACATACTTATACTCTTTTTTAAAACTATCTTAATTCAAAATCATTATTGCTAAAAAATATCGCAAATTATTTTTATTAATTTTAGAAGTACTTCATTCCTCTTTATAGATTGTGAATAATGGAATTGCATTCTATGAATATATGCACTGGCAAGAACCATCTTAAAAAAGGAAAAAAAAAAAAGATGCAACAATTCCCCAACATTAATACATACCCAGTCCCATTTTCTTCTCCCATCAAAGGAGATCATAATTTATTCAAGAAAACCTCCAACCAAAACGGTAACCAGAAATGAAAATTCAAAGAACTGCAGAGCTTCTGCGAATTTCAGCGGAGCTTGAAATCCCTTTGCAACAATTTGGTGGCTATACATGGCGACTTTCCAGGACAGGACTGAAATTCTACGCTCGAAGAGGGAAGGGAACAAATATACACCCGCCATCTAAAAGAAAGCATCCAATATTGAGGAACGAATGTTAAAAGGGATTTTCTGTAGACGGCTAAAACATAAAACTGTCTTTACGTTTTATTTCTACTCAATATTTTAGGATTTACACCGGGTGAGGGGCACACTGTCGATTTCGAATGACGGACGGTTCTTTCAGACACCTCATTGCTCCGAAGGATTACTCCACACCAACAGGAAGTAAGCCATTTGTTCCGGTGAAAAAACAGAGGCAACACTTTTTTTTCAACACACTTTTAAACTGCAGCGCGGTATAAAAGTTTGCAAGAAAATATGGTTTGATATGACCTTAAAAAAGTAAGTACAATCATAAATTGTTAGTATGTTTACATTGAATATTTGAATATAGATTACATTTCTTCTTAAGTTGTAAAAATTGTTTATGCTATAATGCAGTGCTGGGGATTACTCTTATCTTAGTGCCTTGGATTAATAGATATGGATAAAAAATATAAAAACTCAAACTCAATCTAGAATTTTTGACATATCTATGACGGAACAATATAGTTGTGATATTCTTATCTATACTTATAATAAAGCTCAATGTGTGTGTGTGTGTGTGTGTGTGTGTGTGTGTGTGTGTGTGTGTGTTGGCGCTCTACAGGCCAGGTCATTTGACATACAGCTATCAAATTTGGTACATGTATACCTTAGAGGTCGGGAATGTGCACCTGGGGTCCCTTTTTTTGAAATTTTAATTAGAATTTTAATTATTAATTAAAAACTAACTTTCCCGCCAAAAAAATCTTTCATTTTCCCCACCGCCAACTTTTCTGCCAAAAAAAATCTTCCATTTTCGCCATCGCCAAATGAGTAAGGCTTCCGGGTTTTTTTTCTCCCAACAGTAATGAGGCTAGGGTTAGTATTTTTCGGCGGATTATTTCAAACGATTCTGTTTATTTTCTTAATGTTTGATGCATTTAAAATTAAACATTGTTAATTAATCGATCCTGCAGATTCATTCTGAAGAACTTTTGAATAAAAATAAAACAGAATAAAGGAAATTAAAAATTTCTAATCCGCATAGCGTTACCCCAACTGGCGTAGAAAAAAAATCACGTATTTGCGTTACGTAACTGGCGTTGAAAATTCACGCATGCGCTTTGTGTTCTGAATTTCGCATTGTGTTGACGAATTATTATCAACCGATGCGGACTGGATTTAAATTTTTTTTAGGTTCGTTGCATGTTTTTGTAATTAAAATGTATTTATGTTAGTTATATATTTTTTGTATATGCTTATAGTTTTAAGTGCATCGTTTTTTAAGTAGTTTTTTTTAAACCTGTTTTAAACCGACTATTTTAAACGATTCGTTTCATTTTCTTAGTGTTTGATGCATTTAAAAGTAAACATTGTTAATGAATCGATCTGCTCATGATGAATCTAAGAAAATTTTGTTGACAAATTCCTGAGATAATACGTAAATTGAAAAGGATATTCTTTAGTGCCCATAAAGTTTAAACGCTGAGTGACTCTATTTTCATTAATCAGATTATAAAAAAATTCTTTGTTTCAGTAAAAAATATTATTATATTAATTGAAGATAAATTCTTTCCACTTTAATTTAAAACAAATTCTACGGGTGTTAACAGAAAATTAGAGAGATACATATTACGTTGACTGAAGGCCTTTATAATATTATTAGTGAATTATATGACTATCAAAATTTGAAGTTTTAAAATATTTTGATGAAGCTATTAAAGTAGGAATTGCATAAAATATTTAAATATAAAAATTTTAACGAGCATTAAGATTGGTGAACCGGTTGGTCGACAAATTCTTGAGATATTACATAAATTAAGAAAGATATTTTTTAGTTCCCATAAGGTTTAAATGCTCAGTGACTCTGTTTTCGTTAATCATGTTATTAAAAAAATTAACATTTATTGACGAACACGAACACACTGATATTCATTGTTACTCTGATTAGATATTATAAAATCTGAATAGATAAACATAAACGTGTAAACAGCTGTGCGCCGGTTTCTATGGCAACACAGCTGGAAAGGGAAAAGAAGTTGCCGAAGAAAATTCACGCATGCGCATTGTTCTGATTGTTGTCATGACAACCACTTTCAACAGACGATTTAAATTATTTTTAGGTGAGTTACATGCTTTTGTAAATAAATTGTATTTATGTTAGTTATATATTTTTTGTATATGCTTATAGTTTTAAGTACATCGTTTTTAAGTAGTTTTTTTTAAACCTGTTTTCAATGATTTAAATTATTTTTAGGTTAGTTGCATGCTTTTGTAATTAAATTGTATTTATGTTAGTTATATATTTTTTTGTATATACTTATAGTTTTAATTACATCGTTTTTTAAGTAGTTTTTTTAAACCTGTTTTCGACCGATTATTTTAAACGATTCATTTTATTTTCTTAGTGTTTGATGCATTTAAAAGTAAACATTGTTCATTAATCGATCTGTTCATGATGAATCTGCGAAAATTTTGTTGACAAATTCTTGATATATTACATAAATTAAGAAAGATATTCTTTAGTGCCCATAAAGTTTAAACGCTCAGTGACTCTATTATCAGTAATCATATTATTAAAAAAAATGCTTTGTTTCAGTAAAAAATATTATTATATTAATTGCAGATGAATCATTTACACTTTAATTTAAAGCATAAATTCTACGAGGGGTAACAGAAAATTAGAGAGATACATATCACGCTATGACTGAAGGCCTTTATAATATTATGAGTGAATTATATGACTATCAAAATTTGAAGTTTTAAAATATTTTGCTGAAGAATCTATTAAAGTTGGAATTGCATAAAATATTTAATTATTAAAATTTTAACGAACATTAAGATTGGCGAACCGGCTGGTCGCCAAAGGCGGCTAGTATGAATATAAAATCAGAAAGCCTTTTTAATTTTTCTTGTGAAATCAGACATAATTTTTTTTTAAAAAAGACTTAATAAATCTTCCCATTAGTGGAATCTTTTTTTTTCGAAAAAACAAACAAACAAAACAAAACATTTAGATGCAAGTAAAATGGGAAATGTAAGTAATATTTAATAACATGCAGTAAATAAATTTTCAGTGTGGAATAATTCTTTAGATCTACATCATTTCCTGCATTGATTTTGCAATATTGTTAAATAGTCTAACAGTATATCACAGTTTCATTTTTTAAAATTTGATTTAAAAAATAAATTCTTAAACGGTAGCTCATGACAAAAATTCTAATCGTATATTTCTTTAATAATATAAAATTAGTTCATTATAGTTTATATGATTGGATAATTGCATATAAAATTGGATGATGCAAAAAACTATTCCATGGTCATGGTTTGCATTTTTAAAGTCGAGATTAGACCTAATCATTGCAAACGAGCAATTACGGTTCTACGGTTTGGATAAAATGATAGATAAAAAATGGGTTTTGTCATACCTAGCCGCCTTTGGAGACTAGGCCGATTCGCAAAGGGTTAATAGATTCTTTAGCAAAATAATTTCAGGTTACACATTTTGATAGTCATCGTACTATTATAGAAGAAGTATGCAATTCAGTTCATTGTACTACGTATCACTCATTTTCCTTCACTTCCCGTAAAATCTGAGTTTTATATTGAAGTAAAGTGATAAACTCCAATCACCATACAATTTATTTATTTATTTGCTATAACCTGAAATTTTATAAAATTATAAGTACAGAGAAGAGAATCTATCAGCACTGAAATATCATGTACATTACGGAATATTTTTTAACAATGTATTATTCAACAAAAATGTTTTTGATTAATCGTAAAATTCAGTTTTTAATTTTACTTCAAAAGGATTTAAATGACATGAATATTATTTTGTTTTCATAATATTTACTTTAATAATATTGTTTGCTAATAATATGTTACTTTAAAAGCAGTTCAGACTAGCAAAAACGTTATTTTGTAATAAAGCATGGGATTAAATAATGAAGGCCTGCTCTAAACAAATAAACAAAGAAATGGGTATAGCAGATAAAGAGTATAGTATAATTTTATTCAAATGGAAATTTACAAGAACATAGATGTAAATACCATTACAAGTCGATCACAGCGTTGTAGAAACCCTGACAAATAGAATTCGATGATAAAAAAAACCTTTTGAAAACTTCAGACCTTTTGAAAAATCGGACGCTTTCGGCGGACTATTATTTATACCATTGTTATTATTATTATTATTTTAAAATTATTATTATTATTATTATTATAATAATAATAAATTATTATTATTTTAAATTTATTTTAAACTCTTTATCTTATAAATGCATTTTTTAAAATTATTTCATTAGTGAAGTTCCTTTTCCATTTTTGACCTCATGCTCCATTGTAAAATTCATTTGTTTATGTATTCCTCGCTTTGAAAGTCTGTCGCAAGATTTTCGAATTCCCTTATACATACGAGAGACCTAATAAATTTCTAAACCTACGCATCAATGATAAAATTATTTACTAATCTGAGCTATATTTTTTATAATGAATTTGTACCACTCTTCCAACATCAAAAATAGAAACGCTCTTATGTCGATGCTTGTTTATAAAACAATATATTCTAAAATCGGTAGAATTTATATACACACAGCTGAATATATAATTAAAGTATTTCATATATTTTCTACTAATATAAATTATTCCAAAAATATTTTTAAATGAAATTTATTATGAAAAAAATTAGCTTTAATATATTAATTGCTTCTTTCTTAATGTTTTTATTAGTTAAAGAAATTTCTTGATAAAAGTATTATTACTTCCACGCCCATATTTGAAAGTGCGATTTATTTTATATCCTGAAAGAATTACTTATTTTAATCGATCTTACTACATTTATGCATTTATATATTTCACTATTTTATTCAGTTACATTCTTTAAACTGAAAATAATTTTATGCAGTAAATACTTTCAAGAATAAACAATATTTAATTCATTTGTAAGGGAATGTAATTTGAAGATATGAAAAATAATTTTACGAACACTTTATATTTATCAAAGAAATTCCCAATGAACATGCGATGACTCCAAAATATTTAAATAATAATATTTAAAAATATTACATTCATCCTAGGACTATAATAATATATATAGTCTTAGGAAAAATTTGTTATTTTAAAATTTTGAATCAAATATATATTTTTTTAAATATTAACGTTTTGCACTCGAAAAAGTAATTCGATGTATAATTATTCGTCTAATACATAGAACTTGTTTATAGCTTAGAAAAAATCTATATAATTGTTTTAAGGTGAATTCTGTCTTTAATCAATTTTCATTTTCTTAGTAGTCTGCAGGTATTTTTAACAATCAAAATTAAATAAATAAATAAATAAAACGTCAAAATGATGCACCGTCTTGAAAGGCGAGGGAGAGTCACCATGCGAGTGCAAAAGGTAAAAATCCAGATGAATGCATTTGTATGAATAACCCACGAATGTAAAGTATTAAAGATCTATTCATAGATAAAAAATCTTTAACCACATATTTTCAAATTACCCCTATCTTTCTAATACTGTTTAAAGTAAGAGAATTTTTAATCTTTCCAACCACCAAAATTTATTTATGATTTCGGTTTTCTTATCTTTCACCATAAAACTGCCTTCCATTAATCTTTAATGAAAAACGTGTCAGTTTAAGATGCCCGAGGCAAATAAATTTCATTAACGCCTGTAAACTTTAAGACTTGATAAAATAAATGCACATCAGTCACCACTGAATTTTTCCGTGGTTCATTTTTATATTTTCCCAGCTTTTCTGATCTCTGAATTGTTATTTTTCAAAAATAAAAAAAATATATCATTAAAACCTAAAACTAATTTGTTCTCTTTGTTATAATGGCTTAATAAGGTCAATTAACGATCATGTTTAAGTAATCAATAAGTTTTTATCGCAAATATTGATTTTTTTTAAACTATAAAACCGACGATATTTACGATCTCGAGGGTGTTTTTTATTGCTAAATTATTTCCGAGATAAAAAAGATTCATGAAATATATTAACAGCGATGACGCCACTTCATGAATTTTATTTTTTTACAAGTGTTAAAAATAATATCAAATTGCATGATTATAGGCAACAATAAATAGTAGTCACTAGCTTATTTTATTGGATTAGTATCTCATTTTGCTCATTTGCATTAGCAACCCCAATGCTACGTTTAGAAGACTTCTATTATTAAGTCATGATCAGAGGATGAACATTACAGGCATGGAAGTAGTGTGGCTGAAATGCAAATAAATCAAACTAACATGGTAGCATCCGATAAAAAAAAAAACTAAATTTATCAACTGCCTGCTCCCGTATACAAGATATTTCCTGCGGAACAAGGTCTCAAATTTATGAGTATGACCCGATGCCATTACTATGCACCGAATATATAATTAAATTTTCCACAAATGAATATGAAATTATAGAATTAATTCTTTTCAGCAGCAGAGTAATTTGCAACATATTTCGTACTTCATACTTATTCTATTTACTTTCATGCAGACGCAATTCCAAATGCGTTTCTTTCGAGGTTCAAGGGGTGTGAAACATGAAAATTAATGAATATATTGTAATTAGATGTTAACTACATTCCTCAAGAATACCTATTTTGTATGCGGAAAAAGGAATGTGAATAATCGGTCATTATTAATACTAACCAGTTTTGTGATTATTAATAATAACTGGTTGGTATTAATAATAACCGATTATTTACATTGATCATAACATATATATATATTCAAAGACTTCATCTTATTATAAATATAATAAACTGAGGAATAAGTATAATTACAGGTCATTATTGATGATCACATGTAATCATAATAATCACTGCTTTATTACGTTTTCCGTAACATATATATCTTGTTTTTAAATGAATTACTATTCTTTCATTTCTAGAGATTTTGCAATTTTTTTAAAAAAAAATTTGTTATATTTTATCTTTATTCGAATCTTATCCGATTTCTTTTTTGAATGGATTGTTTTACTTTGTCTAATGACAACATGATTTTTTTCGGTTTTATTATCTATTCATATTCGAACGTTATAAATGATTTGTTGGTTTTTTTTTTGCATTTAGATTAGACTACTTTATACGGTCGATTTTACATGTCGCAATGAGTATTTCTTCTAGAAGTTGTAGAAAAAGAATTCGAAATTCTAGGATTTATTACAGAAGAACCAATACAATTCCAGTTTGTCGTATGAAACTGATTCAACTCCTGTAACAATAAAGCTATTAAAATTTCCTTCCTTCTTACAACTTGTCACTTCCTGATCGACTTACAGTAATGTCCTGTTTATTCACGTCTAAGGAATAGATTTCCCAAGACTGAAAACTAGAGTTTAATTACACAGAATAAGTATCATTAAATATTTAGAGTGGATTTCTGTAGAAATTTATTAGATCATATTCAAGATTACTTGATTGTGCGTTTTGATACACATCATAACTTTCCAATTATTTTCGGGTTGCTATCTCCACAATTAAATTAGGAGTATCAACTGGAATGCATCTTCAATATCTAATCACCATTTTTTTTTATATTTCTTATGCATTAATAGTTATTATTCCATCGATCTGATTTAATAAGAATGAAATCAGTCAACAACTTGATTACCTTTGATTGATTTGATTTTCATTACTGAGCTTCCAGGGAAATAAAGCAAGAGCAGAGACTGCATATTTCATCAAACAAATCTCATTGGTGTATTTTCCTCCAATAAAAATAAATGAAATCAAAACGGCAATCATTTATTTGCCTTTCTTCCACAAACATGATTAGTTCGAGATGGGACTTTTTTCCCCCTCTTAAATTGGGTTACCAAATCTTTCTTGGTCTCGCAATGTATCGTGATGAACTTACAAATAAGAAAATCAGTAACTAATGGCATTTTGCTTGCTGCGTTTTGTATTTCGATGTTTGATAGCATCGGTACCTGACTTGCATCTACTAACCTTTGTTTCCTTTTTGTAGATGAAAGATTTCTAAAAAGGTATTCAATATAATTCTGCTTATTTTTATCTAATACCCTATAATCCAGAGATGATATTTTCATAGTTTATGTTAGTAAAAAAATAATTTAATTGTCTCCTGAATCTTAATCTTTTCACATACAAATGAGAGTAACTAGCAAATCGAATTACTGATTTATTTTTCGTTTTAATCCGCAATTAAATGAAAATATTAACTAATTTAAGATGCAAAAATCACCAACACTTCAATATACCAAGCGCCTTTCTAGTATTATAGAAATTAAATATCCCAATAGGATGTGCCATCTAATTAGGAAGTTAAGTAAATTTATAGCTTGAGGAGTTGAGGAGTTAAAATCTCCCTTATACATTCGTATTTACGAGCAAAATTAGAAATACTTAAAATGGAGAACCGTTAGGTGATAAATCAGTTATGGATGACTACGAGGTGTAAATGTCTTACGTTTAAGCAAAATTAATTTTGCAATTGGCATTCGACGGAATGCCATTGCAAATATAAATAAACAAATTTTTAAGAACTGATATTTATAACAAAAGTTGTTTTTTATATAAAATTATCGCAGTTTATTTAACAAATTTTCTATCTTTACAATATTTTTAGAAGCGTTTCGATAAAGTATCAAAAGACTGTACCCTTTCCATACGAATTACTAATAAAGAGGAAAGATAGTCAATTCGGGAGTGTCAAATATCACTTAATTCAGTTTAATTTTGTTTATTTATACTTGCATTGGCCGTTTTTAGAATAGTGCTACTATTATTTTCGGACGGGCTTCGTAATTTTGAACCTCAAACGAAGAATCCCACTAATTAAAAAAAAATTGCAGTGCAATCTTGTAAATATTTAATGGCTTGACTAAAAACTAGAAATTAGATTTAAAAAAAAGAAGTTTTACTCCAAATGCCTTCTTTAAAATTCTTGAATAGACTTTGTTTACGCGGTCTCTTCACAGATTAGAGACATAATCTACAATCGGACGAGTTTTTATTTGTCATGCAATAAATACTATTTTCTTTATGTGCCAGTATTGCCAATTACATAAATTATTTATGTACTAGTATTCATTCTTATTGTACTAATATACTTCATTCTTTATGTACTAGTTCCGCTTCCTTGTTCTGTAGCATCACCAAGAGACAATGCTTGAGTTATCGGAGTGACATTAAAAGCAATTCCCCTTGGTAGCTTAAGTATAATATTTTTAATTATTAATTAAAAACATATATTATAGTTTTACAAGAGCATTATTATATAAAAATTAGAAGTAAATAAAAGGAACATATTTTATTCCACTCGTAATGCTTTTTTTTTTTTTCAATATTTCTAAATGGATTTTGTCTTACATATTCTTTCAGATTTCAAGAGTAATTTGTATTGCATGATTATCTCATATGCCTTAGTTCATTCCTAATGATTCGGTAATACCACCAATAATTTGAGAAAAAATTGTCCAAATAATTATGATAATAATGTATATCCTTACATTACAATCAAGATTTCTGATGCTGCCAAATTTGCGGTTAAATATTGAATCAAAATGATCTTCAGCCTTACAGCTTTCTAGAAAATGTTTCTTAATAAGAACACATGAAATGCATTCTTTTCGCTGTTTGCGTACATACATAAAATCTATGAAGTTCATGAGTATCATTCATGGATATTCCATAAAGTTCCAGTTATTATTCCAGGATTTTCTTTTCGTTCTAAGTCTGAAAAGCAACAGCTGTGTTAATCGGAATCTTTCATGAAAGTTGTTTCATTGATCCTAGATTTACATGCAGTGGAGGTATAATGATGCAGTTCATTCGCAGCAAGAAATCTTTCGCACTCGTCTCGCTGAGGAGACCGCCACCTCGTCCCACTTTCTCCAAAAGCTTGGTTTTTCCTTTCTTGGCAGTTAGTTTTTGTTCTTAATTTGTAGTATTTTTTTGGTTCCGCTGTTCGATTGGCATAAGAGCCTTTCATTTGGTCTCTTTTTTTTCTGTGTAAATGAATATTTAAGTTTACGAACGTCTAATTGGTAATTTGTGTAATCTTCTCCGTGACAGAAGCTTTTCTTTTATCACAAGAACTGCAAGAACAAGTACTAATATTCTAATTTTAATGATTCTTCTGCTGGAGAAAAAATTGCATTCTAAAAGAGTTTTAAACATTTTATAATTCAAATGCATTAAATCTAAAAGAGTTCAAATGGCGGAAAACAATTGTTTCTATATTTAAATCAGCTTGCCAAAAATACTCGAAATTATTAAAATATTTCAGGCACCAAACAAATTTTAAACAACGTTTTTGAATATTAGAGTAATAATGTGAAGCGCCCGTTCCGAGAGAAAGTTCGTTGAGCGCATGGTAAGAATATTATATAAACACATTTATAGGTTGCAAAAAGTGTTTATATAATATACTTACCAATGAATCTGCCATGCCGAGTACGTCTTGTATTATTATGAAGGCCATTCTTCAGTCAACCTATTGTGAACGTGTATTCTATTAAATCCATGTTGCTCATTTTATCTATCATATCCTTATATTTTACTTATATTACTCTGTTAAAATTTTTATCGTTGTTTCAAAGGCATTACCTACTTTATATAAAATTATTTATGTGCCTAAAGAACATTAAAAATTGATAAACTGTTTTTGAAACAACCTCTATATTATAAATTCAATTCTAGATTGACAGTGGCTTACACTACTCGAAATTATTTACCAAAATTTTTTATATACCTTGATGAGAAATTTTGTTAATTGGTTTTTACTTCCATTCAATACTTCTTATAATGCTTTAGATGTGTAAAGCCACATGTCACAGAAACGGACACATCAGATTTCTAGAATGTAGACCGAATTCCGGAACTCGTAGAGGAACCAATTTCTCGTGTGTAAATGTATATTTTACACAATTGCAGCTTTCGCATTTACTTTTATTATGTCTATTCGAAAGAGAATTATCCTAACAGTAAGATACTGCTGCTGCCTTACTATCCTGCTAGGATGACAAATGACACTTCAACTACACAACCATTGCCACTGAAGTATCACGATTGATTGATGTTCAAATCGAGACAAAAAGTTCATTCTTTAGGATTCTCTTTCAATAAATAAAACAATTATTAAAATTTATGGAGGTCAGAAGCATAATTTTTTTAAAATTTGAATTACTGAAACAAAAATTCTAATTCTGTATAAACGGGCTGCTAAATAGCTAAAATAACAACACTTTATTTTAATGATATCATGTGACAATAATACAGTAACACTTGGCACTCATAACGACATAAATAACGACACTTGGAACATTTGTACAGCTTGTAAAAAAAGCGAAATAACTTTATTGTGTTTCTGTAATTAAAATAAGTTGAATTCATGTACCACTAATTATTTATTGTTTGGATGTCTAAATATATTACGTCTTGGTTCATATACTAAATTAAAATTTATTTAGTACATTTCTATCTTGAACATGAAATAGGGAAATATTTCCTCCAATGGGATAAATCAAAGGACTGATGTGAAAGTATTCTCTTCAGGATCTGCTTTGATATCATATTCCACAAAATAACCATAGAATAAAGCTTGTTCCACAAGAAAGAGCTCACATTTAGTCAGTCCAAGAGGTAGTGAGGCTAGAATGCATTTCTTGTCATACATTGATGGTTTAAATTATAAATTTCTCTCGCTAAATAAGATTTATATGGCTTCCAAATAAGCACAGTAATAATACAAAAATGCGAAAGCAACGAAACTTCAAACACTTCTAAGATTTTTTTTTTCACTTTTAATATAATTGGTTTAGTATATTGCATAATGGGCTCATTCATCACTTTCTTTTGTTGTAATTTTTTTTTTAAAAAAAAGCAATTTTTTTCAGCCTATTTTGGTATTGCATGCAATAATAATTTTTCCCATGAACGTACATAGTTTTTAACTGTCTTCTTAAAAATTAATTAATTTTGAAATTGAGATTTTTCTTATTTAATCGCATTGCTAACTAAATGATACATTCAATTCAAAATGTTATGTTACTTTAGACACTGGATGATCTAACGGCTAGTGCATAATTTTAACACCAGAGGATCACGATATGAAGCTATTCTCTCAAAAATCCTTCATACACGCGATCCTTAAAACCCTCTCACTTCCAGATGGGCGGTATGAGGAGCTTTGAGAATTTTGATTTAACATTCAAGTGGGTCGGCTTCGAGCGCTGCTTTCTTAGGAGGGGGGATGGGTATTAAAAGATGCTACTGTGATAAACACTCTTGGAGATCCGTAGCATCTCGGACGATCGCAACTTTTTGCAGCAGCTTCCTATCCCCTGTGGTAGGGAATAGGAAGGGATTCACTAAATAGGTTGTGTGCGAATATTTTGCGTTTTGAATGGGTTTTAGTTTATATTTTCATGCATTGTTAGCTCAATATTTTAAAGATTTTATGGCTATTTATGAAAGAAATTTTCCACTGAAGTAATCTGTTAATGATGAATGATATATAAGGATACTGACACGTTCTTTATTTTCCCAATAAATCTCAGACTTTCTTTTCATATTAAGACTATTGTAATGATATAAAGACAACTGTTACATTATCACTACCACCTATTCACACCGCAATTATCTCGCAAAATGTGTAACGATTCTTTTTACTGTGAAGGGAAGTCTTTATATTCCCAGCACCTTATTCTGCCATTAAAGGATTGTCAGAATTTATGATGCCAAGTACAAACTGCCGCTTTCAAATAGCATTAAAAGATCCGAAAAAGATTGGGATTTTCTTTTTTATTTACTCACTACTAAAATTGTACTTTACAATTCACTCGTGTGTAAATTTATGGAAACTTTATGTGAAATTTGCGTTCAAAAATGTATCTAGTCTTAATAGTACTGTTGAAAAATTCATATAACATTTTAAAATCAGAGATTCAGTTTCAAAAATTCAGCATGACGGTTAATAATAAAAAAGTTATATTTATGATAAACTAAAGTAAAAGGTTTAGGCTGAAAAATTGAAGGAATGTATTTTCGAAAAATATTTCACTAAAATTATTTTCCCCCAAATTTTATTTGACAAATTTTCGTATTTCAGTATTAAAAGAAGTTTTAAAAACATGTTATCTCATCTATCAAAGCAATTTGATGACAAAATATATTATTTTTATTTGACAAAAATTATAAAAGTTATAGTTTAAAAGATTAGGAAAAATGTGTTATAGAATAAGGATATTTTCGGAATGTATATTTATCCCACATTCTTTTTCGATAATTTAATATAAAAACAAGAATGCGCAAGTTTTTGCAACAAAACGTGAACACTTCTTTAAATATTTAATTGAAGTTCTAAAAATTATCCTTGTATTACTATCGAAAATTCAAAATAATATATTATATTTTTAAAAAAAACAATAAACATAATGGCTCATACTAAAAAAAAAAAAAAAATGTAATACTGAAGATAATAAAAAAGAATCTTAGCTGTTAAAAGAAAGTATTATTTTCGAAATATAAAGTGTTGTGTTTTTATTCCACGGATATTTTATTTCGGTATTAAATGATTTAAAACATTATCTCGTCTATTACTGAATTATACCGACTTCTATACTATGTACAAAATAATTAATTTCATTGACATATATACTATGCATGCTACATTACCATGTAAAAAAAAATTTCACTGTAATATACGAGGTATCTAATGTTGGCAAAGAAAAAATATTCTAAAAGTTTATTGATAATTAAATGAAAAATAAATGTTAGATGTTTCTGAAATTGATATATTAATGCCAGATTTTATTTCAATGGTATAAAAGGCTAATGTAAAACTTAAAAAATAACTCTCCTATTTTTAAAATTATATTATAAAACAAATTTCAATTTTTTTTTTTTGTAGTAAAAAAACAACAACCAGAAAGTCGGTTGGCAAAATGCTTCACACTAAGAAACGTAAATACATTAGATTAAAACTCTTAGGCTGATAGGGAATGCAATTCATTGTCGAAAACCCTCAAGGTAATTATTCAAAGTAGAGCGATCACAGATTTATTACTTCGGACGTTAAGGAGTAACTTACCCTTGGCTTGAGTCCATGTCTTTGAGCGACACGCCGAGAAAGTCTGGTTGTTAAAAGGAGTGAAGCTTGAAAAGCACTTGGGTGTTCGAGTTAAAAGTAATTAACCGTTTATACTCGAAAAATAATTCGATACATAATTATTTACAAAATACAAGGATTTCTTTATTATTCTAAAAATTAATATAATTGTTTTAAATTGAAATTCTGAGAAAAATTTATCTACGTCTTCTTACCACTCTAAGTATTTAAGAATGAAAATTGTAAAATAAAATGTCAAAATGATGTATCATCTCGCATAGTGCCCGAGAGAAACCATTCGCTTGCAAATATTAATACAATTTGATCAAATATTTTCCTGTCGATGTGGGATAAAAATTTCAAGACAAAAAAAATCTTCTAATTTTTGAGGTTCTTCAAAGTCAGTCTTCGCATAATTTTTAGGTGTCATTTCTAGGTACATAAATCCGGCCTTTCATTTTATCTAACGACATTTATTTAAAATTTTCAAATGAAATATTCTCTAAAAATGACATTTTTTCGTGTTTTTATGGAAAATGTACAAATTTGCTATTTGAGTCTTAATAGTTCAATGTTGGCCGACACATTACTGCTCAAATATCAAGATTTAAATAGAGTTTAGTATATCGCGTAGCTAGAGAATTCTGTACATTCGAGACTAGTTTGAAAACTGTCATTCTAACTCGAAAAGCACTTTAAGTTTCCTGATATTTTGAATTTCTAGTTAGCAACCGATTCTTGGTAATAGATTTAATTCAGAAGCGCAATGAAATGAATATGTTGGAAAATATATAATGGTAAAATCAAGCAAAGACAATATTTCTTGATATTTGGTGGATTTCAATGACATTTTCCCATCCCTTATTTAAAAAATATATTATAAAAATGAAGACGAATTTAAAATTTTCTGGAGTATATCATTTATATATATTGGAAATTTTTAAAAACATCCAAATTTTGCAGCTTATGATATCTGGTATTAACATGATTAAGCTTTGGTTACTACCTACTTTATGAAGTTTATGGGTATTTAAGAATTTTTTTGTCATATTGTGCGTATTGGCGTGTGTTGAAATAGGTGTTTCATCTATTCGCCTGTGTCTTAATATTATCAGGAAACATTCTTTTGCTCATACCTTAATTGTCTTCCATTTGAAAATCTATCTTGCTGTGATTTTCTTTAATCTGGAATATGTTGTTTCGATCAATAAGAAAAACAATTGGTGAAAACAGGTGAGATGACAATAGGATTTGTACAAAAAAATGACATCTAGCGCATTATCAAACCTCTCAAATAATCAACTTCAACTATCTATCATATAATCATCGTCACAATCAATTTATTTGGCATCTAGCAACACAGTTTTTTTTTATATTTTTAAATTGATGCATTTATCTCTGTGCGGATAAATCAATATATTGAGCAATGCCAATTAAATAGCAAATGAAAATGATCCCAGGTCCGCAATTTTCATTTCATATTTATGCTGATTTATTATATTCATCCTTCACGGACCAAATTAAAAGTTATGGTTAATGTTTCGTTTAAGAATTTATTTTAAATCAGTACACAGCGTTACATTTTTAGCTATTATGGGTCATTATTTGCTTGAATATGACTTTAGTGACTAGTTTTGATTTAATTATTTGTGAACATTTTAGATAGAAAAACGAAACAATGATAATGAATTTTAGATATAATATTAGATATTTACCCTAAATTTTTATCTTAAAAATATAAGCTGTTCTCTTTTCCCGAAATGCTGCCTTGTTTCGCAAGAGAATGTAATATTTAAATATAACAAATGATTTTTTAATTACATTTGATCATCTCATTATTTCTCTAATCCTGAATTACATTTTTTTTTGTTTCATAATGAATTTTTATTTCCCAATTGAAGTACAGCATAATACAGTCTATGAATGCCAGGAAATGTTTGAATATATTAAATTGAAACTTATCTTGATGAAATAATGAAGACACCTTTTTATCACAAAATGATTTGATAATGAATTTTTTCTATGCTAGAGACGATCATTCATGTATAGGCTACTAGATTTAAAACTGAACTTTTTAAATGAATGATAGAAAAGATGTTTTAAAAGATAGTAAATAATAATGCTAATGTTAAAATAATTGTATTTGATATTTCGTTATTGGAAATGCATAAGACAGGCCTTTGAGAAATATATGTTATATACAGATTAAAGAGAAAAAAGAGATTAAGGGAGTTTTTTAAACCATTAAAAGGGAAAAATAATCACGAAATAGTAGAGTCAATAAAGTAAGAATATAAACCAATTTGAGCATCATTGATTGTTCTATAATTTTAAATTGCATTTATCACTTTTCTATTGGAATTGTATCAATATTCTATAATTAAGTTTAATACACGTACCACTCTAATTGTATCAATATTCTATTTTCCGATTAATATGTGTTTTTTTATTTGAAATATAATCCACATTTTTGTATAGGAAGAAAAACAGGGTCACGAAATTTCACCAGAATTTCAATTGTTAAAGAGTGTTTTTTGGTTAAAAACGAAAAAAAAAAAAAGCAGATGATTTTAAAAATTTGAATTTCTACAGCATTAATTGAAAAAGAATTTTATATCGATGGACTAGTTGAAAAAATAATAATTCAAAAGAAAACCATTTTGGATTTAAAACATAATTTGCAAAATATATATAAGTATAATAATCAATATTTTGCTCGAAATAACTCCTGCAACAAATACATATTCAGATGAGTGAGCGTTTGATTCTAAAATTAAACGAAATAATTTGGATACTTCAGTGCAACAATGATAATTAAAGTGGAAAGACTTTGAATCCGATTGGTTTTTATTTATTTATTAGTTTCATTTCGACCCAAATCATTATTATACTGATTTTTATTTGATAACTCTTTAATAAATGAAATGATATTATCACCAATTTTATTTAATAACTCATTTAATAAAAGAATCGATATGATTACCAGTTTTTTGAATAACGCACAAAGAAACCTATTTCATTACCTGAAGTTAAATGAATGCTTCCTTCAGTGCCTACGTTAACAATGCTTGGATATATTCAAAATTCATCATTGAAGACAGTTGGATATGATTTTACGCCATTTGAGATTTTTAAAATGGGTATTAAAAAAATGGAGGTTAAAGAAATATCGGCCTCAGTCATCTATTTCCAAAGATCGAAATTCCTATTCCGATCTCACAAATCGAGAGCCTGATGTGGGAATAATTTCCTTTTTCTTCATTCTTCCATTTTTAATTTTTATATATTTTGCTATTAATTTAAATATAAGTTGGTAATTTTTAGATATAAACTAGTAATTTAGATATAAAGTGGTGAAATAATTTTTCCTATGAAATATATATAGATTTTTTAAAATCAACGCGAGTAATACGAGTAGTTTGCTAATTTTTATGACGACTTAAAAATGAAATCTTTATGTCGAGTACGAGATGTTTCTACAATATTATGAAAATAAAATCAAATGTAAAAAAAATGGTTTTAGAAACTTTACTACAAATGAATTAAGCCATTTTAATTTTTTTTTTTTTAAATTGATATTAGGAGAATAGAGATTAACAGAATATGGGCCACAATCATCTATTTCCGAAGATCGAAATTCTTATTCTGATCCCTCAAACCGCTGAGCCTGATGTGAGAATAATTTACTTTCTCTTAATTTGTATATTTTTATAATTTAAAATAGATATAAAATGTTAAAATAATTTTTCTTATGAAATATAAATTTAAAAAAAAATCAACTCTAGTAATATCTGCATTTTGCTAATTTTTATAATGACTTTTTTATAATGAAAGATTTAAATTTTATAATGAAAACTTTATGACAATATGAGATGTTTCTACAAAATTATAAAAATAAAAAGGTTTTAGAAACTTAACTAGAAAAAAAAAAAAGCAAAGCAAAAACATGCAACTTGAGAGATTGCCGTAGCTGGTATGAGGTATAAGATAGCAAAATAAAACGAAGGAATGATGTTTAATTAGATATTATAGGATAAGCCGTACCATGTAAAAATATACATACCTTCAAAGAGACTTAAAATCAGAGAGCAGAATAAAAATAAACTTCTGTACCCACAGCCTCCCATTGCTTTTGCAATCTTCTCACCATCACCAGCTACCTGCCAGGGTTCTATCAAGTTCCATCGCGCAGAGAAACAGAAGTTCAATATGAAGTTCACTTTCAATCGAAAAGCAGCATTGCTGTTTCAAGTTCTTGGGAAAATGCTGTCTTTTAAAATACCAACAAATAGCTGTTTTTCTTTACAAAAAAACTATTCTTCAAAATTTATGGAATAACGGAAGCAAAAAGTGCATGTTTCACTTGTTAGTCTGAGCTCTTGATAGATTTGAGGAATATATATGATATATAATTAGAAAGATTTATCTTAAAATAGATTTCACAGAATGCGTTCTTCAGAAATTTTTTTCTAGTCTCAAATTCTAGAATCCAGAGTTCGACTAGTTCATTGATTTAACTGGAATGTCTTATTTAAAATCAAATGACTTAAAATTGCACATTTCTTTATATTTAAAATATCGCTGGAGATATATATTTTTCACATTTTCTATTCCGTGTATTTTAAATTTAAAATCGAGTACCCGAAGCTTCTGAACTTTTATACTAAACGTATTTAACAAAGCATTAAGAGTCCAATGCTGATATCTGAAATGAGTCCAACTTAGGATTTCGGCAAAAGCATACAGTTTCAAAGATCTATATTTGTGTTAAACCAATAAATGATTTCTGCAAGTATTGGAAAATGAAAAGGAAGACAATAGATATCTTGTTGAATAGTCAATACAGCTATAGAAGTATTCTGATATCTAACTAATGAGCCATTTTTAAATCTAAACCTATCTAATTTAAAGTAATTTTGGGAGGAACAATTGCACACTAAAAACTGCGAGGGATCGAACTGTTCTCACCTGGTTTACCAAAGTTACTCTCACGGCAGTGGACTTTTGCAAAATGGATTTAATCTTCAGAAGACAAACGCTAAGGAGGCATTTACAATCAAATTAGTGAGCCATTTTGATATAGTCACCACCAATTGATATCAAAAACACGTTCTAGTATCAGCTACGGCACTTCGCTATGTTTTCTTCAAGTAATGCAAGCTGTAACAATCAACGATAGCAAATATACGTCGCCGCTTGTAAATAATATCACAGTTACATATTTGTGTGGTTTTGAGCTAAAATACTGTACACTGCTCTATATGAATTCACTAGAAGTTTCTAGAGAAAAAATTAAATCAGCGAAACGGTAGCTACACGAACAAAATACTATAGGCTGCTATATATGAATTCATTGAAAGTTTCTAGCACAACAAATGAAAGCCATCAGCAAAACTGCAGCTACACGAAAAAAAAATCAACGGCTACACGAACGCCTACTGCAAGCTCAGGTGCGCGACATTTGAAGAAGAGCGGGAACATGCAACAGGGTCCGGCAACCACCGGCTGCTATCCGGATACGGGGTTTACCCAGCGAGACGCCCGGAGTCAGGCGCATCACTGCTCGGCCGGATTCATCCTCCGGCCGTACTGTCTTTCTCTTTATAAGCAATGGCGCAGGCGCGCAGCTGGTTTTTTACTTCGCGAATCCAGATGCTGGAATTCTCCCGGATTTTGCGATTTCACAACGCTGGCAAGCATATTTGCCAGTTGACGTCATTGTGTGACGTAACAAGAGATGTTTCTCGAGAAAGTATAATGAATAATTTAATTTTTAAAAATTTCCATTCTTCTCATTTAAGGTCACGTGTTCTCAGATTATACTTTATACAAAAGCATAGAAATGAATTGAGATGCGAGACACATTCTTTTTTTTAATCCTCTCTTAGCGCATTTGAATAGACCTGGTTTGAATGTCACAGGTTCAAACAGCGCTTCGTGCGGAAACACATGAACCGCTTGAATAATTAAAATTTCGTACTTTAATATTAGAAAATAAAGATTCATCATCAATTTAAACATTTTTCTTTGAAATAAGATTTTATTCATAAAAAAAGGAGACCTTAATATTATGAGAGAGTTGGAATCGATATATAATATATATATATTGGAATAATGTAATGGATAAAAGTAAATTTATAGTTCTCAGTGACATGAAAATATTTTAACCCTTTGCACTCAAGGTGTCTCCTTCTCGAGCGACGTTCAAAACTCTGCATAATTAAGACATTTATATTTTAATTTTCATTATTAAAATACCTACAAAGTGATAAGAACATGCCGATTAATTTTCCGGGAAAATTCAAATTGTATATGTTTATTTTTCGGAACAATAAACGAGTCCTTGTATTAGATGAATTATGCATCGAATTATTCAGTCAAAGGATTAAATTACGAACTGCCAGATGTTGTACAATATCTCAGAAATATAAAACAAAGATCATATATTAAGGATGTAATTTCCGTATTAAAGCCTTACGTAAAGCAATTTTTTTCTGTGTTTATTGCAAACTCCATTTTAATTTTGTTTTATAGTTTTTTAAAATGTATTATACAAATGTGAATTTTCCTGCTAATCGAAATTTTAATTAACAATTTAACTAAACAATGCCTTCCATTTTTAGGCAAATTTATGTAAATCTGCTTTAGATTTCACTGAAATTTCCGCTATCCATGTTTCACTAAATTGCAGATTTGTGAACATTTTTAAACCTTGTGCACTTAAGTATTTTTAATGGTTATATACTTTTTACAACATTTCCAAAACTGAAATTAGTGAAAATGAATTAAGTTCTCTTTAAATAGAAATGTCGCTATTTAGTTGGGAATTCTAAAAATAATTAATTTGAAGATTCAATAAAATTTATAATAGAAATCTAAGATTAAAAAGGAAAATATATTAAAAAATCCTATTTATTTTGAAAATTCTACTTCCTTTAACAATAAAAGTATATTTCGAAAACGTTTATTAAATTTGTTCCCTTTTATGGAATAAAATATTTGAAGTATATTGCTACTCAACTATGCATTTTATTCAAATTAAATTTATTCGGCTGTTAACCGCATTGGGTTAAAATAATTCGAGGCTACTCGAATAATGAGTAACACGATATAAAATTACCTTCTCTTTCTGCAAAAAAAGTAATTTCCGTTTTTACTATTTTTACAGACATGAAGCAAATCATGCTGAATTAAGATAGAATTTTGTATTAAATTTTCCTATTCCTGATAAAACGATAGAATTTTGTATTAAATTTTCCTATTCCTGATAAAACGATAGAATTTTGTATTAAATTTTCCTATTCCTGATAAAATAGAATTTTGTATTAAATTTTCCTATTCCTGATAAAATAGAATTTTGTATTAAATTTTCCTATTCCTGATAAAATAATAGATTTTGTATTAAATTTTCCTATTCCTGATAAAATAATAGAATTTTGTATTAAATTTTCCTATTCCTGATAAAATAATAGAATTTTGTATTAAATTTTCCTATTCCTGATAAAATAATAGTATTTTGTATTAAATTTTCCTATTCCTGATAAAATAATAGAATTTTGTATTAAATTTTCCTATTCCTGATAAAATAATAGAATTTTGTATTAAATTTTCCTATTCCTGATAAAATAATAGAATTTTGTATTAAATTTTCCTATTCCTGATAAAACAGAGTCTTGAAATTTGATATTGTATTGTTTTAATATTTTCAGAACATCGGTTTTAGATAAATTTTTAATTCAGTACCATCGATACTGAATTTGAGGAAATTCACGAATCTATAATATTTATAACTATATATTGTAAATTAAGGACCAGAAATAATTGATATGAAAAATGCTACATTTTATTGCCCTAATAATGCTCCTAAAAATATTTTTTAATATGCAAAGATACGCAGCAACCACGTCAAAATCTCATAAAATGACTGTTGAATGAAATAGAGAATCCTATATAGGAAAATAATAGAAGTACTGTACTGGAGATTACCACAACTCGTATACGAGATTTCTAGTTTTTTTGAATTCTGCATATCTTAGTTAAATTTGGTAAAAAAATCATTTATTTACTTATCTAATATCTTAGTTTAAATTTTTAATGTCGAAGACAATGCGTTAAGTAAGCTATTTTCAGCATTCAATATTATATTCCTAACCGAAGTACCTTTCCAGCAGCGAAGGGGGCTACTTGATTTGATGGTTTCCCCCTTCCCCTGAAAGAAAATGGAAATCGAATAATTGGAATGGTGTTTAAAATCATTTTAAACAAGCGTTTCACAAAATGCGGCTCATTTTCACTGATCTTATATATACACCAACAAAAAGAAATGATATCGCAAGTTCAAATTTGCATCGGATTAAAATATGCACAATTGTCTAAGAAATTTGAAATCTAGCGAATTAGTGACATTTTAACCGTGATTTGAACCTACTATTCAAAATATCTAAATGTTATAATGTTTTGTGTTTGATTTATCTGTTTTTTAAGCACATAATTATTCTTAAAAACAGCAAATTAAAATAACGTCAAAACAAAAAAAAATGAAAATATTGTCACAATGCGAGTTATATATTAGAGAAGAAATTGCATTGAAATGAAATTAGATTAGATTTGACTCAATGAAAATTGATTTGAATTGATTTATACTCCGATGTTATTAAGGAAAAATAACACCGACTCATTTTAATTAAAAATCTAATTCAAATATAGAAAAATATTTATTTTCTAAAGAAATATCTTTTACATAAGAAGCAACTATGTATCAAAATGAAATAAGGCTCATTTTTACAAATCTTCTTGTATATATCAACAAAGTATATTTTCTTGTATATATTCTTTAAGCCTCATATTATTAATATTTATTGCATCAAATTAATTTTGCAAACAGAAATTAAAAATGTTGTCATTAGTTTAAGTTCATAATGAATAGAAGGTTTCAAAATTCGATGATTATATTATCTACTTCCAGTTCAGCTTTTCCTTCAAGCAAAAAATAAAACTTGAAACAATGCATAACAAATATTTGCAGCTTAGGAAGAAAACATTAAGCCCCTTGGCATACGAACTTATGTTCCTAATTGGATGGCACATCCTAAAATGATGCGATTTTAAGAAATTTTAAAATTTTCACTTAATTTTAAATTTATAAAAAATATATCTAAAATTCAGTAATTCGACGTACGAGGTCAGAGTCGTCATTGCATGCTATGGGATTAATTTAGAGTCACTGCTAAAAAAAGACCCTCCGACTCCAGTATAGTTTATTATGACCGCATGTTCAGTAGATGCTCCGAGTAAAGGGTTTAAAAATCATTTCTATTGACAACAGATTCCATTATTTCAAGATTAAATCTATTAACTAATAAAAAGGTGAAATATTGTACATTTTTAAAGAACGTTTTATGCATTAGGAATTAAAAATGTACTTCTTTTTAAATAAAAAATGGGTTAATCAAAATTCGTAAAACCGTGAATCATTGACTTTCCGATACGATTATCCTTCTCAGACGTATTACAGAAAATTATATCTTCTAAAACCACTTAACTAAAAAATGCACGAAACTTGCGATTCTGTTATCACGATTTTGAGACTATTGCATTTTTGATAATTGTATCTAACAAGCTAAAAATTCTACTTCATTTCTGATAAAAGTAATCTTATTTTTAAAATTCTTTCAAAAAGTGAAATATAATGTCAAATTAAATAAAACCCTAGAAAATATACGAAATATTCTATTGTACATATTGTATTTTATGTATATGTATAGAAAAATTATTATTTCTTAATTTTTAATATAACAAATCACATTAAAATATAATTGAATCGATGATAATATATGAATTCAATTTATTGCAACCAACAATTAAAACTCCTTGCCTTTTATTTTAATTGCTTCTAATTTTTGTGAATTTTAAGTCAATCTTTATAATTAGTTTCTATTTCATTTCTAAATTATTTTTTAATTTATATTTTATTTTTATTGCTTATATTAATGTTATTCTATTTTCTACTTTTTAGTATTTTTAGTTTCTTTTTGACGTATAAATTATATAAATGTAATGGAATGTTGAGTATGGCTTTTCCTCTCAAACACACAACTAATTGGTTTCACATATATGGAAAGGAAATTTAATTACAGTAATCAAATAACAGATAATTAAATAATTTTATTTTTACTTCAGATATAAATTGCATTAATTTCTAGCTTTCGAAACCAGCTTATTTTTTAACGTCGGAGTGAAATAAAATAAAATCATTTTATTTCAATGACGACACGCGATTTCGCTGGTGCAGGAGAGAGAAAAGAAAATCCTATTTCAGATTTTAAAACTGGTTTAGAGAAAACTTTTTCTAGAGTTTCAATTTTGAAATGACAAACTTTATTTTCCCTCTGTCAAACTTTAATTTACAAATTCGTCTTTTCCCTCATTTACTAGTTTCCCAATTTGTTTTCATCTTAAATTAAAAAAAAAAAAAAAAAAAAAAAACTGGGATGCATTTGAAAAATAGAAAATAGGCATGCATCTTTTAAAGTATGAATGTACAGCTGCTGCATTGTCAATTCAAAATGACGAAGTGCTAGATTTGACTTTGTCTCTCTTACAAGTTCATCAAAGGTAGAAAAGTTGAACTCTTAAATGCATATTGTTGCCAATTATTTACGTCTAATTCCACTTAGTTTTATTCAAAACCCGTTTATAACTCTATAGACAATAAATTATGTATGAAAGAAAAAAAACTGGTATTACTTTGGGAGGGTAAATTATATCTTTAAAAAATATTTGAATGTGGTGAGTAGGGATTGCAATACCGGTATTCCGGGATACCGAATACCGCTATTTCGAGCCATTTGTACAATTTTGTAATACCGGTATTCACAAGTTTAAATACCGGTTTTTCGGTATTTACTAGAAATTTTTAAAATTGTCTCCACTATATGTTCAGGTATCGCGAACATAGCAATGTAGTATACGTTTTGGTTTTTATGTCTCCCTAACGGGCGAAATTAATTAGCTAATTAATAGCTTAATTAATTGCTTAAATCTAAATCAGCGAAACATTGATTATCCCTGAAAGAAAATATTGCATCCATAACGACTGATAGAGCAAAAATTATGAAAAAAGTTGGAAAGTTGATTGGTGCAAATCAGCAGTTGCGCTATGCACATGGAATTCAATTAGGAGTAATAGATGTATTATACCAAAAAAAATAAAGAACAGAAGAATCCAAATATTGTGGATATTGAATCTTCGGATTCCAACTTAGAAGAGAGTAAGTGTGAGAGTGATATTGACAATGAAGATAATGACAATGTAATTGTTGAAGAAGATATTGAGATATAATGAGGATGAAATATTAACCTATCAAGAATTGCTTCCTATAATTTATAAAGTTCGAAAAATTGTTAAAATATTTAAACGTTTCCCTATAAAAAAGGATATATTACTAAAATATATACTAACTGAAAATAAAATAGAAGATATGTTAATATTAGGTTCTAAAACACGTTGGAACAGTTTACTCCTAATGATGGAACGATTTTTGAAACTGAGAAATCCAATCGAAAAAGCAATAATTGACTTAAACTTGTAAATTATTTTTTCAGATAGTGAATTCGACTTAATATCCAGAACTATATCAGCTCTACTTCCAATAAAACTGACAACTGAGACATTATGTCTGAGAGATTTTAATTTATTAACAGCTAATGCAACAATAAATTTCATGTTGCAATCACTGAAAGAACAGCACACATCACTATCTGAAGAATTATATATCACATTGAAAAATAGCACAGAAGAAAGGCATACCGAAATATAAAATGTCTTATGGTATTTACATAATTATAATGATTTTAAAAATGAAAATGAAAAAGAAGAAAAGAAAATAACCAATTCAAATCTGATTAAGTTTAGAGTAAATTTTATTAAAATTTTTTACCCACAAACCTATCCACATTCAGAAGAATTCGGTTCAATTATTGAAAATTATGATGTCACTACTGTCGATAGTGAAAAGGAATTTTCTCTAGAACAAAAATTAGAATTAGCGATAAATTTCAACGAACCAAAATACAATACAGAAATCAGCTATATTCAAAACCATCCGACGATAAATCGATTTATTTGAAGTTGAGGGATTTAGATGTAAATACTTGAAAAAAATATATCGCGCATTGCTAACAGTACCACCAGCTAGCGTAGATGCCGAAAGAGCGTTTTTGACAGCTGGTAATTTTTACACAAAATTACTTTTCAGGTTTAATGACACTACAATTGATGCATTGTTTTTTTAAGATCACATTTCAAAAATTTGTAATAGTACCACACTGAATAGTGATATTTACATTTTTTGTGATTTAAATAAATAAGATGTTTCTTTACTTTTTTGTTATTATATACTGTTATAATTTATAAGTTACAAATTATTTGTTGTGATATTTACACTCTAACAAAACTGGCAAATAAAACACCTGTGTCTTTTTCTAAAATTTCTAATACCGGTATTAAAACCGGTATCCCGGTATTAAGATTTAAAAAATACCGAATACCGGTATTGAAATTTTGGTCCGGTATTGCAATCCCTAGTGGTGAGTGATGAAGTTCAGTATGTAACCTGAAGAGATGAAATGTTTCTATTTTCGAGGTCACTACGAAGGAGCGACATGTTATTGTTAAAAAATTACTTATCTGTTCTCAGGTAAGCTATCAATGTTTGATGTTGTATTTGAAAATTATATTAGATCCAAGCAAGATTTTTGAGAAATATTGCATGTTGCTAAATATCTACATACAATTTTTTTTCAAAATAAATAAACCACATTATTACTTTGGATTTTTTTTTAATTTATTTTTTACGTAACCTATGACTATTTTCCTATAATCGATTTTTTTTAAATTCAAAGCAAATATTCAGTCATTTAAAGGTAAATCATTTGTATAAACTGTAAAAGCTACAGGAAAAAATGAAGCATCGGCAACTGATTAAAGTGATCAAATTCATCCCATAGGAGAAACATCATATAGGACAAACATTCAACAAACAAATATCCCGTAGGTCATCCCATAGAAAAAACAGTTTAGGAGGAAGAAAGGATCGATTCCCTTCAGTAATAACTTGGGATTTCGATTTAGTGCCAGACACAACATTAATCATAAAGTTCAACACAGAGAATAAAACGTATGAATTTAGTTTTGTATTTTTTCATATTTTTAAAAACTAATAAACTGCAAATTTCCTATATTTACAGTTCTTGAAAATCGCGAAATTAAACTTGAGACGAGGATATAATGCATTTTTAAAATTAAATATGTGCATAAAAAATACTTTAATAGATATTCTTTTTGAAATTATATTTTCTTAAAATGCGCCAATAATCTTGAAATTCGCTAATCTTAAAAAAGGGTCAAATAGACGATTTCAAATAAAAGGTGACATTTCCGTTCCTCGATCAATCAGATCAAAATTATTTTAAATGGATTGAGTTCATATCCAGAATTACAAAATGTAATTTTTCATTGGACATCATTATCTGTACATCGCAGCTTTACTCATGATCCTAAGTTCAATTGTTCCTTACTAATATATGCTGATATAGTAAACAAAATTGGGAATCTAAAGATACTGCCAATTTTTAAATCAGATATTTGTAAATAATTAACCATTCATTTTAACCCTTTGGTCTTTAAATTTACTCATATACCAAATTAGAAGACGCACCCTATTCAGGTAATTTATTATTAAGTTAATTCTAATGATCTTAAAGGCATCTTAGTTACTGAAGTATTTAAGTGATTTTTTCATTTTAAATTATTTAATATTTTCACTTAATTACAGATTTAAAAATTAAAATTTCAGTAATTTAATTCGTTCAGATTCTTCGTTGTATGGGAAGGGATTAAAAACCGATCTTCAAAGCTTGGTTTTTGGTTGTTTGATTTGAAACGGGTATATTTAATCTGAACAATGGATACAACCAGTATTCATTGGAGACGTATAACGGAAAAATATAATTTGCATAAAACACTAAAAAAGTAGAGACAAAGGCAAAAATAAAGAAACATTAATTTGTGTAAGATATTTCATTGAAATTTTTTCCGAGATGGAAATGCTAGGTACACCCTCAAAATGCCGTTAAAAAGAGGATTCAAATATTTAAAGAAGTTTTAAACTATTAAAGGATTAAATATATCATAGAGCCATTTACACCAAAGTAACCAGGGTATTTAAAATTATATTCAGGTGGTTTTTGTAAAGAATATCAACAATTAAACTGTTGTAAATGTCAGGCTGGAAAAGATCTGTTTTAATTTCTTCACTTAAGTTTCCGATATAACAAAAACATCAGCAAATTGCCATTCTTCAGGATCAGAAAAAGTTGGGGGGAAAAAAAGATTGTGGAAAGAAAGTCTTGAACTAATTAGATCTACCCTGTTAGCAGAAAATAGCGAACAACACTGTACGATACACTCACGATGTTGTCCGCATTCAAAATATCAAAAATCGTGGAGATATCGTGTGCTAATTAGGTAATTATAAAATAGGGGACAGTCATTGCACCCATATTTAATAATTAAAACATTAGTTCATCTATCTAAAGATGAAGGAATTTCCTTTGGCAGGAATTATATTTAGTGATGATTAATATATGGGCTATACACTGCCAAACAAAGAGTCACTAATATTATCGTTATTACTTTAAAAAAAAATGGAAATTCGGAAAAGGGAATGCATAATTTTTAATAAGTATTACTTCACATTTATATCAAACTAGGGACAAGATTAACTCGTTTAGTGGTTCAGAAGAACATAAGGCATTCAGGGAAATCAAAATGTTTCATGAAATTGTTTAAGCTGCAACGTTAAGATTGACACTCATGCAGGTTTCACTAAATATCAAGTGTTATCATTCATATAGAGTCTTTCAATTCGATTGGAGTAATAATTATCATCCTAATTTGTGCAAAATTATGATTATTGAATGGAATGATATTTGACAGGTAAAGAAATCAATGGATGCAAACAGTTTTCGATCACTTTAGGCTTGATTAACAACATTTAGACTAGTAAGAGCATTTTATTAAAAGGTGTAGCTATGATTGAACTGCATAGTTTCAGTGATGCTTCCGAGGCAGAAAACAGTGATATAATTTACTGTAAATAAGCAACAAAACTGATTAAAAAGCTCAAAATTTAGTAATTAGAAAATCGAGAGTTTGTCTTAAAACAAATGATATCTAGATTGCAGTTGCATTGAACAGTTTTACCTACACAATGAATGAAACGAGCATCTCGGCACCAGACATTGCTGCAAATAAACATCAATTTATATGGGATTATGTTAACCTAGATTAGATTTAAGAAACACATATCAATCTAAAAAAAATATAGTGAAAAGAATCTCCATGGTACAAGAGCTAATAATGACAAATTTATGTGAAGAAACCTATAATAAATCCGTCCAATAGATTCATCAAAAGAAACCAGTTTGATCGCTTCCTTCCTGATTCCTTTCCTCATTCATTGTTATTTCAGCAAGTGGAAGTTAATCTCCGATTCATATCGTTGATCCCCGCGGAAATCTATGACCCGAGTAATGCGGGAACCGATGCTATCGCCAGCAGGTCCGGGCAATGAATATTGCAATCTTGTTGTCTTTCATCTCGAAATCGATGTCAAATCGGGCAATTATGCGAGCATGATGGCAAATGTCAACTTTTACATGACATGTGTCTTTTCATAAAGAAGTCTGATACGTGCATTCTAGTGCTTTTATAACCTTTAGACCCAATTGAAAACCGATAGATATTCTTTAATAACTTCAGTAGTTTTTGTACTTAAATATCATTTAAAGATAAAAACTTTTCACAATTTGTTGATTTGTTTAAATGCTACTCCGATGGGTATTTCTTGACTAATTGAAATACCCATTTCACGTAGTCAATTGATTTTCTTGACTACTGAATTTTCCATGCATTTGTAATTTAGGAACTATAAGCAATATTAAAGAATCTTATTTAACTCGTTGAATACCACGCTAATTTTACATGTCTTGCCAATCTGGCCAACATGAATTTCTCATTATGTGCCATTTTATTTTTTTAAAAATTAAAATGAAGTGATGTGTTCCCAGTCATTTTGACTTTTCTGGTCACCAATACCGCCACGAACAAACACAATGTCGGTCACCGGTGATCCCCATGACATTCAACGTGTTAAAATGAAATTCGAATAAACAGTTCCTTTTTTCACTCATATAAACAGATGTTGCACTTTAAGCATTCTTACTCAAGATTTGCCCTTTCATCCTTAATTACAGCATTTCATCTAATTAGGCAATTTCATAGGTTCAGGGAAATACTCGACCCTATAGCAGTTCCATTTCTCAGAGAACAATTGAAATAGTCTTTTTCCTGGGCGAATATTTCAAATCTGTGTATTGGTAAATCAGATCTTTTAATTTAAAATGTATTTTTCAAAAATATTGAATTGATCATGACGATTTTAATAAGATAAGATTTTCCAATCGTTATATTCTGTTAACAATTTGCCTTTTGAATTATAGTGGTTCCTGGTGAAATAATATTATGCTGCATTTAATTTGATGACAATATTGTAAAATATTTGAGAATATAAAATATAAAGTTAAAATACATATTGTGAATATTGGTTTGTCAGTTATTCAGCAGGTAGCAAAGAATCCTGGAGTCCACAAAAACGTTGGATCGGTGGAGGTTCACTTTTAAAAAGTCAGTTTAATATTAAATATGTTTTTAGTACAAAATGTACAAAGATATACAAAATAATTACACTCTGTAATTGATTATGTAAAAATCTGAACATTAACAAAGCGTTGCGTGAAAATCACTAAAGCAGAGTTGACACGAAGCTAACTATTGCAAGCAGTAGAAGGTAACGCATATCTCAAGAAGACCACAATGACAAATAGTTGTTCCGATAAGACAGCCATAGTCGCATGGGGTCACGTGAGATTTCTGAGGTAGGCGTGACCTTCCATTGCGCGCAATAATTGCCCCGTTGTGAACGCTGCTTAACACCGACATGCAGGGCCTGGTATACCCTTCTACTCTCCTTACTCATGCTTTTGTGAATTTGCTAAAATGGCTAGATTGGGCAGATGTAGCAGATCGGGTTAAAAAGGGAACAGTGTGTGTGTGTGTGTGTGTGTGTGTGTGTGTGTGTGTGTGTGTGTGTGTGTGTGTGTGTGTGTGCAGACAGTTTGGCCCAGAGTTGTGATGTTGACCACTTGAATCGAATTCCATGTCACCATGTGTACCCATTGTAAAATAACTTCAACCCATTTGCATCGAAAGCCAGTATATGTGCGGAAGTTCCCTAGCCGTTATCATCAAAGCACAAGCATGCCACTAACAACAACATTTACCGGCCAATAATTTCTAATATCCAGTGAAACACCATTACGATGAGCTCGTAAAAAGTACGTAGTTTATCACAAAACAGATAATTTTATCAGTGTGATAACTGATGAGTAGCTTTATGTACTGACTATTTCAAATACTAGCATATTGTTCAAAATTATTAAATTCAGAAATTTTCCCTGAGATATTTTATCGAATTAAAAATTATAAATTCTTTGTATTTGATCTTTTTTTCGCTGATCTAAATAGTTATAAAATGGACTAATTTTCAACATAATTTTGTGACATGGACAATTACAGTAACTTTACTATTTCTTATGTTGGTTAAGATTAATTTGAAGAGCCACCCACAAACGCTTCAAAAGGGAAGCAGAAAGAGCGAGCATGACTCAAAATTTGAAAGGTTCACACTTAGATGGAATTCATTATGGAATTTAATTTGATCATTCAGAATTCTAAACAGGATTGACTCTAAATATCTAAACAAAGTGATTTAATTTTTAAGTTGAATGTAGCAAAGTATAAAAAATAACCTTTGTTAGAAACACTGACGTATATAAATATATAAATGCATTTTAAATGAGAAATAAAAAATAAAAGACAAGTTGCAATAAAACCTTAGGAAAAAACAGAAAAAAGTATTGAAAAACAGGTATTATTTTACGTTAGTTAGAAGTCTACCATTTTTTAAAAATACTAAATAAATGAATTAATATGATTAATTTTTGCATTACAAAAGAATTGTAATTTCCTAAGAGATCATTCCAATACTTTTAACGAGATACTAATATTATATTTTTATAACTATAATTATTTGTTCTCTCTAAAAATTAATAACGGTCTTTGAAATTTTATCAACAATTCATTTTATTTCGAGAATCAGACAATGGAAATTTCCATTTTTGAAAAAGACAATCCACTCTATCTGTTCAAGTCTAACTGTTCAAATCCAAATTAAAAAATAACTCAACATTTTAATAACTATTTATCAGAAACATCGTCCAAATCAGGAAAGGTTCTGGTTTCTTCTTATTTAAGAATATTTTGCAATCTTAAAATTTGAATCATCTAGTAAATGAATAATTTTAGTTTTTATTTATCAAGTTGTTTGATACAATTTTATTAATAAAATATATTTTTTCTGTGGCAAAGCTTTAAATATGCTTTTAATAATAATGTACGCAATTATATAATACATATAATTTTCTTACTTTCTCGCATTCAAAATATTCATAAAGAAAATTTTGTAATAGTTGAAAAAATTCGAACCCCATGTTTTTTTTTTATTATTATTACTATGCTTCAGATCTCCTTGAATCCTTAAAAAAAATACATTTTTGGAATTATATCCGTCTGGCTGTGAACATTATAATTAAAACACCTTCTCCGCTAAATGACGAAATTTTCAAATTTCTATGAAATATTGAACGCTGTTGTTTCTAATAGCGCTTGTCATAGACAAGCCCACTGACTTCAGAAGTCAGTGATTTCAAGCCAATGTTACGTCTCTTGTTTTTCAGTAGCGCCATTTAGGGCCAAGAGTATGACTTAGTCACACGTCACAACCTTTTTTACGGGGCTTACTTCATTCATGCATTTCATTCATTCAAATATTGAACGTAATCCATTCAAAAGTAGTTTTCGTTCCAGCTGTCTCATTTTAAGGAACAAGGCAACTACTAGACGAAAAGAGCTAAATTAATAAAATCTGGTACATAATTTAGCACTTAAAATGGTTATATAAAACTTGTAACCATATCCTTCAAGGGATCGACTGTCTATCGGCCTGTACTTTCGCATATGTATAAACGCAATCATTCATAAACGCAATGACTTTAAATGAATGAAATTTGGTATTTTACTTTGTGACTACAAATGTAATTCCGTCTGTTTTTACTGTTATTCAGTAAAAACACTATATTACCGAGAAAGAACGATCGTTCATAACTGTTGTTTTCCAGTAACATACAGTTAATATACGAGTACCAGTTTTCTTTATAATATTACGATGAACGCAACTGTAAGTGCTCTATCAGGATTGAAAATCAGGATTTGAGCATTCTTGGCTTTCAAGCCCTTGCTCAATCGTAGTTATTGCTCATATTGTTCTATATGGAGATGAGAAGGGGGCTAACATCTTTATTAGGGAGTATGAGAAATTTTCAGGAGGACCACACTCTAGTACCCATTTCAGTTCTTGCGCTTACTCCCCAATATGTCTTTGAGATAGTAGGTGCCGGAAATTAAATTCCACATTTCATGTAATGTATATTCTAATAAAGTTTTACTAAAACATAAATTTACTTATTTTGCGCATTTAAACATCTTTTGTTATTACTACTTGCACCGATTCCTTCAAGACGGATGCGCCCGTAATAAGTGCTCCCATAGGACGGGATCTGGTCAGCAGACGTCAACTGCCCGTACAGGCCGGATTATTTTCTTCTGCTAAATCTAACACGCATTATATGTCATAAAGATATGCAAAATTCATAAAAAGTAATCTTTACGTAGAAATAAAACAATCTTTAAATATGTGAAAATATATATTGTATTTTAAATCTAATTTAAAGAATAAAATAAAAATACTGAGTATTCAATTAAGAAAATAATATATATTGTATTTTTTTATGATCAATATTATTTAATTTATTGGCGCAAAATATGAAATTGAAGATTTTATATTTTCAGATTATTGATGCAAAATAAAAAACGCAAAATAATATTTTAAAATAATTCGTAAAAATTGTAATAATAATTCAAAGCGAAATGGAAAACGGATTAGCCATATAAAACAATCGATCTTGACTTACGATATACAATTTTCTATTCATAGGTAGTGTCTGGGTTTTAATTTTAATTCGAGCAAAATATGCTAATATATTAAACATTTATTTTTTCATAAATTATTTAATATTTTTTACTGTCATTGGAAAAAATACATAAATCGATCAATCATGAATCCTCGGAGAGATAAGTGGTCTTGTAGCCAAAAATGAAAAGAAGAATTAAACCCTTCATGGAATAACATCCTATGTCAAATGAGAGTATGAATTTTAATAGACAATTCAAAATGAGCACGTTTCTTTTTAAATTAGTAAACACGTTTCCGATTATATTTGCAAAAATCTAAGAATTCACATACATGCCTCACACCAATCATATATAAATACCAATATAAGGGAGCAACCTTTTGACAAAAGCATTGGTTAATATCTAATACACAGGTAGAACAGCCTGTTGTCCAATATTGTATAATATTGTGATATATGATATTAATGAATATTATACAATATTGCGAATATTGATCAATGGAATACAATATTTTTCTGTATTTGTGTGCTACTCGAGTAGATTTCATTGCATTCCAAAAGCCCAACGCAAGGATGCGTTGTTCGGCTCAGAGGAGAATCCAAAACAAACGCACATGTGCGGCATTCGACCCTGAAACGGTAAAATGTAGTTTTCTAAAAGTTTCCCTGAAGCACAAATTTATGATTAACCGTCACCAAAATCGGTGAGCGACGAAGAAACATTTGCTTTAAGTTCCAGATACGTGTTCTCCATTCCATTTCAAATATGATTTTGTTCATCAGCACGAAATTCTGAATAGTAACGGAAATGAACCTAAGTTGAGTGTTAACCAAGTTATCGTCATCGGTACTATATAGTTCAAAACCCAATTCAACCAATGATGCGTTGTTATAAGAGTTCTGATTTAAGATAAATTCGACGTCGATCATAAGTGAGTTGAAATGGTGTGGATGTTTAGAAAAGAGGGACTTAGATGTGATCGTTACCATCACAATTTCAAACTTTTTAAGTTCAAAATTTCGAAGTTCGATCCTAAATTCTCTAGTGATCTGTTTACGTTATTGAACATCATTCAGAATATCGACAAACATCGAAGAGATAGACATTATCTTTTACTAACCCCTTCGTCTACAATGACGAGTCTGACTCGTGCAACGAATTACTGATTATTTAACATTCAATCTGTAATTAAGTTAAAGTGTTAAGTAATTTAAAATACAAAAATCACTTATAAACGCTTTAGTATTTCAAGAGCCCCTATGTTATTATAAAAATTAAAATCATAATATACCAAATAGGATTTGTCATTTCATTAGAAAGTTAGGTAAATTCATAATTGAAGAAAATAACCCTTTGGGTACACATTCATTTGATTTTTTTGAACTTGGAGCATATTTAATTCTGTGGGAAAATAAGAGTTTTAGATTTTATGATGTATCAGAACGTCATGCGTGTCTTTGTCTAAACAAATAAACGCATGGCGTACTGATACGTCGAATGTAGCCAAAGGATTAATAGTGTTATGGCAAGATCGGTTCATGTTCCCACTATAATGAAGCAACTTTTATCTTAGAAATTGTTTTTCCCTATTAATGAGAGGAAGTTCACATTGAAGCAGAAAACGTTTTCGCATATCATTCATATATATTATATATACACACAAATAAAATGCTACAATATGTTCTACTATTCGTTTCTGTAAACCAATTTTTTCAAGGGAAATATGCGTCATTAATCATTTCCTTTTCAGAGGAATATGGCCGTGATAAGAGGTTCCGTCTATTTTCAAAATGCGGAGCTCAGCCCATCAACTATCAATATTTACTCTCTTCATCAAAGGAAAATCGTTTCTTCTTACGCATTTTGTGATCTGCTGTACAAACAAGATTCTCATACCCCCCCCCCCGTGACTTTTATGTGGGTATATAAGTTTAATAACTTTCATCAAGCACAGATAATCGGTGTTAAAATATTTGTTGAATCAGTTCCGTAACGGAATTAATGAACATGATAAACTAGGTCATGTTTTCATAAGCAGTGACTGAGGATAAACATATCAATCCGCTAGCTTATATCTCGGAATCCTTTCAGAAAAGGATTCTTAGTTATGACATTGAAGAAAGTATTTGCAACTGGATTGGCAGCGACTCCGTTTCAGTATATCTTGAAAAATAGCGTAGTGTTCAGATGTATTTTCAGTCGTTTACAAAAATTGATACGATTTTCGAAAAGATTAATTTGTTCGAACGATTTTATTAGTGCTATAAAAAGTCTAATTAGATAAATTTATTAACAATTTACTTTTCAAATCGTTGTCCGAGAACATTCTTTATCTTTGTATGTGAGCATTTAAAAATACATTTTTCACTCGCTTTTTTTTTTATGTGCTGACAGCGGTGGCTTGTGGCCCGACTGTTCAACTTTCGAGACCCGATTCTACCAAAAGAACCGTCGTGTAATCGGATCTAGTGTGCGTTGCATCCGTCGGGCCAAACGTCCTCCCGCTAATGTGGTGCAGAAGTTTTTGAGACTGGGTGCCAGCTTAGGTGTCGTCCTCGTTATCTCCCGTTATCCATTAAAAAATAAGATTCTTCCAAAAATAGCCTTAGTATTGCTTTAAAGAGGGACGTTAATATAACTAAACTAAAACCCTGCTTTTTTTTTTGTTTTCAGAGTGTCAGGGGGAAAATGATGTTCTCGGATGGAAGCTCAAATGATGAGCAATCACGTATATTAAGCTTAATTTGAGGGATGGGGGGGGGGGTACAAAATGCGACTTGAACAACGTACAATACTGCTTTTTAAATTCGATGCAATTCTGTAACTGCTAAGATTAATCATATACTTCTATTTTCTCCCCCCCCCTTCTCTCTCTCAAAAAAAATAAAAAAAAATAGAGAGAATGTAATATTAAATTCTGGAATTTACTTCATCAACAATTTTCGTTGATAAGGATTGCCAATTCCGTATGATCAGCAAAATATTTTAAAACAGTCATTGGCTTTTGACTTTTCATATTAAAGAATATTTTAAATGAGAAATTTTTTCAATAAGAGATTAAAAAAATGGATGCAAAAAATTTCAGCAAGGTGAAGGGATATTCAATAAGTCGATTGATTTGAAAGGAATTTCTGGCTTTATTTTTTTTTTTTTTTTCCATTTTGTGAAAGTAAATGATTTTGGAAATAATTTTTCTTCATATACCTTTATAGCATTTAGATTATGAAAATTCAAGCTAATATTTATATTTCCAATATTTGTCTAACTCAAGCTAATATTTTTATTTTGTGTAATTCAAGTTATAATACCTGTATCTCAGTTAAAATTTCAAGGGGAATGACGAAATTACATATTATAAAATGCGGAAATCTTGGAATACAGTTTGAAAAAATTATTAATGGTGTATGTAAAAAAGGCTTATTCGAAACTTCTAGTTCCTCTAACTCGCTGTATTTCGCTGTACCGAATTTGTTTGAAACTTATTAAATTATCCATAACATAAAGCAATGCAAGTGAATATGCGATCACCATTTATAGACAAATACAATCGTGGAAGTTAAATAAAATCGCAGTAATGTTCAGAGATATTAATATTTAATTATTTAAGTAAATTTATAGCTAATGAAATGTTTATCGGAATTTCATGAAAATTAAATTAAACATTAATCATTTAAACATTAGTCAGTGTTAGAAATGAAATTGTCTTTAAAACTGAACATAAAAAAAGTAACTAAGCTTTCTATTTAAAAAAAGAAAATATGCAAACAATCCGAAAACTCAACTGCATTGTAAACTTTATAAAAAATTTAAGAACAATGAAGATTGGAAAATAGATTTCCTCTCAATCTGTCACAAGAAAGTAAGAAATGCGAATCATGCGGACATAAGAGACGAATTAAAAATATCAAAAAAATTAATTGAATCTCGTAAGAAAATTATAGCTTTGTTATATTTGAAACCCAATTAGTGTATTATAAAATTATTTGAAAAAGCTACTCTTAACTATAAAAATAATAATCTGCACACAAAGATATTTAATACTGTTGTAGGCTGAAAATTTATAAACGCAGTAAGTAAAACAATAAAAAGCATTGATGGATGATATATTTAAAATATTTTTAATATTTAATTAAAAATAGAAAATTACAGAAATAAAACTTATAACAGTAAAAAGCCAAATTTCTAAATTTTAAAAAGGGCGTAAAAAATTGTTTTTATGCAATAAAAGGTTTTATTGTTATTGAGGAAAGCATTACCATTTTGATTCATTTTTAATTAAGTGATTTACTAAAATTATGAAATGCCATTTTCTGAGAAGCATCTACTAAGTGCAATATTACTAATTTCTCTCTTTTTAGGAAAAAAAAGCCCAATAAAATAATCAAAAACCCTATATTAAGGGGGAAAAAATCAGCATTTTATAATTAACTGCCTGAAAAATCGAATGAGATTCACACCCCATCCTAATTAGATGACTATTTTCATTACAAATAAGAATGCAAAGAAGAGATGATTTAATTGCATGATTATTCAAGTTATAAATATGAGTCGTGGCTGCGAGGATTTTAAACTTGTTTTATAAAGACTACTGGAATGTGAAAATGATACACTGTAGAATTTGATCGTAATTGCTTAGAAAACTATTTCATTATTTCTAAAATGAAAAGAGATGATGCCGCATTTTTAATAGCTTAGAAGAGGAAGAATTTAACATCCGATAAAATAAATGTTTAAAAACTACTTCGATATGCAAACTGCGACAACTGAAAAATATTTTTGGCAGATTCGAAGGTCACTGAAGAAATATCGGAAAAGAAAGAAGAAATATCATTCGTCACTGAAGAAATAGCATTAGTGTGAAATCAATTTATTACACAGACAATTACAGTTTTAAATTATTCCCAAACACATTAAAAGAACCTGGGAAGCCAAAAATTCATATTAAACATCTGAAAGATCTCACAAAAAATTATTTTAAATGAAACTTACTCATATTTCTATATACGGCTTTCTGCATCGTGCTTCTACTGTAATATGCTGCCATTGTTGAGCAGCAAATACAGAATTTCCGTCGACATTGCTGTCAAGTGATGGTAGTGATTAAGTAATATGTCTTGATATTAAACATATTGTAGCAGTTGAGTTTTGAGTAATCATAGTAAAAGATAAAAAGCAATTCGCACAAACTTTAGAAATACAAACACGTAATATTACCGGTTAATAAATAATCGACAGTAAAAAAGAAGTGAGCAAGTTCACAAAAGTGTAATTATTGCGCGTAATAAAAGGTCACGCCTACTTCAGGAAGATCATGTGACCGCAATGGAACAATGGAAAATAGTTGTCACTATGAGACAACCATCTGCCATTGTCCCACCTGATCACGTGATCTTCTTGAAGTAGGCGTAACCTTTTATTATGTGCAATAAAGGTGGGTTCACACGAGGCTTTTTATTGCCCGCAAACGTTGTCTCTCTACTGTTGTCCCTCTATTGTCCCCGTGTGAACACTTGAGACAACGGCGTTGGTACAATGGCAAACGGTTGTCCCGACGGGACAATTATTTGCCATTGTCCCAACATTTCCTCTATTTGCGCATGCGTGTGCAGATTTTGGCTTAAAAAATTAAGTTTGTTGGAGTGTAAACAAAATTTATTTGGCGTAAAAAGTACCAAGATGCGAAGCCTCCAAACAACGTGTGTTCTTTGTTTTTCGCCATTTCTATAATCGTTTTCTTTCGTCACGGCCATTCTATTTTCATTTTTTTCTTCATCTTTTATTTCTTTATTCTACATTCTTATTTGTTTATTCTTCTTTCTTGATTTTAGCTATTTGTTTATTTATCAGGTAAGTTTTATTTATGTCTAATTTTTATGAAAAAGTATTCCAATACTATAATAAAAATGTTTGTTATAAAATATATATTTGACACAATTTGTCAGGTGTGGTAGAGGCATGAAAAGGCCCTTCGGTCAATATTTATATATTTGTTTGAGGTTGGTGTTAGCATGTTAATGGTCATTTTATCACATTTATTTAGTTAATTAATATAATTTTTAAATATTCAATGCTTGCTACAGTTACTGTTTACCATTATTTTGGCATGGTCATTGTCTTCTAAATTTAGAAATTGCTAAGATTTTAATATGGACTGAATTGTATTAATTAAAACATTTAGATTTTTAATAACTAATAATTTTTATAAACTAATGCATTCCTATTATTATTAAATAGTTTTATGAAATATGAGCTTTATACGTTTGGTGTTAGCAATAATTGTGGATTTATATTTTGATAATGAAATGAGGAGAAAGGTTTTGAATGTGCAGTCTTTTTAGTTTTCAGGATTTTTTTAACCATTTGTATACAATAATGTTTTTTGAATAAAATATTTAATTCTATTCCTTGTGAAATATTTCTTATACATGTATAAAAAATGGCAGCGAAACAAATAAAAGTGAATACAATCATAAGTTAGTCACTCCATATGTTTATGGATTATTTGGTATAATATACATTTTTCAAGAGCATTTAAATTAGTTTTGTAGTAATGATTCTCTGTTTATTAATGTTAAACTCTTCTTACCACCTGTAATTTTATGAATAAGCTAAGTTTAAAACTGAATGGTTACAAATAAAATATACAAAATTTAATGTTTTGTATTCAAGCAAGAAACTAAAAATGTAGGACCCTCAGCATACCACTAACTCAAATGCTTTTAATATTTATATATATAAAAAAGTTTAGTAATTATGGTATACATTCATATTTTGATGTGTACTTTTTTATTGAACTATAGTTGTATTTTATTCAAACTGAAATTTTTAACTTCAAGAATTTTTTGTTTTTGTTTTCCATTTTAGAAAATGAAGCTGTCTGACAGTGAGACATGCAAATTTGTGTCCCTTTATCGGGAACATGAATGTTTGTGGAATGTTGACAGTGCTGCATATAGAAACAAAAATTTAAAAAGAAAGGCTCTGGAGACCATGACTGAAGCCATTTCATCAGAAATAGGTCTTCAAGATTGGACTCCTGAGCTAGTGAAGGCTAAGCTTAAAAGCCTTCGAGGAACATACAATATAGAAAGCAAAAAAATTAGAGCCTCCAAAAGATCGGGGATTGGCGCTGCAAAACTTTATGTTCCTAATCTAAAATGGTTTCACATGATGGACGAGTTTATGAATGTGGTGAAAGAAAAGAGGAATACGACAGACAATTTGGTAAGTACACTAACATCTTTTATTTATACAATAAGCAAAGTAATATTAAAAAATTAAATATACAAGATATGGCCACATTCTGGTTCCTTAATAACAATAAAACATTTTACAAAATTATTATAACGAATATAGTAAAAGAGGAATATAAATAAATTTTGACAATTTATTATACTTTACCATTTTGCCATGGCACAGCTCCTTCATTACTGAAATATTTGGCAAGATTATTCCTGTACAATTTGGCAAGTTTTGATGATTTGCAGTTTCGACCAGAAATACTCTGAATGTTGAATAATTCGGTTATTTCTGATCTCCACTGACCAGGAATAATCTCACCTGTTTCAATATTTTCTTCATCCAAAGACCCCCGAGATAGATAAGATGATGCAGATGTTTTGATGAGCCAGTTGTGCAAAGCACAAGATGCTTTCACAATTTTGTCAGTTGTAGATAACTGGCAATCATTTTTTCTTGTGAAGATTCTAAATCTGCTTGTTAAAATACCGAAAGCATTTTCTACAACTCGTCTAGCTCTACTTAGACGGTAGTTGAATATCTTTTTCTCGGTAGTCAGTGGATGAATTTTGAATGGCTTCATCAAATATGGTTTCAAGGGAAACGCATCATCCCCAATAATGCATCCATCTGTACCAAATAAAGTGTATCGTTCTAATTTTTCATAGAGCGCACTGTTCTGTAGTACTCCTCCATCGGAAACTATTCCATTGCATCCAACATCAATATACAGAAACGTGTAATCCCAACTAGCTAATGCTAGTAGAATTATACTGTGGAATCCTTTGTAGTTGAAAAATTGTGAGCCACAATCAGGAGGTGCCTGTATCAGGACATGTTTTCCATCAAGTGCCCCATGACAATTTGGGAAATTCCACGCATTCAAAAAACCTTGCTTAATAGCAGCCCATTCTTCTGTAGTAGAGGGGACCTGTAATAAAATTATTATTCATGTTCTGAAATATGCTTTTGTGACATCATTCAAAATCGTAATTTATCAATTTTTCAGGAACCTCAGCCAACTTTTGAGGAAGCAGATGCTGAAAGGAATGGTGTGGAGATCATCTCTACATCAACACCAGCGAGTACTCCTCACCTTCCTTCAATGTCGACTCCTCAGTCTGAACGAGGCAGAACCTCATTTGGCAAAAGAAAAAAAAGAAA
Source organism: Argiope bruennichi (assembly GCF_947563725.1). Lineage (NCBI taxonomy): Eukaryota > Metazoa > Arthropoda > Arachnida > Araneae > Araneidae > Argiope > Argiope bruennichi. The sequence continues at coordinate 123,736,368 of NC_079155.1, read as the reverse complement.
TAAAGACTTGCTTCAAATAACTGGGGATATAAAGCAGCTTGCGGACAGGCTTAATGCAGATTCAGACGATGAAGTGGATGCCTTTGGCAGATCGATTGCATTACACATTAAAAAACTGAAGCCTGAATCAGCGATTCAGGCACAATTGGAGATTCAAGGGATTATCACCAAGTACCGGCTGCATGACATGGCTGCAGAGTGTGCAAAAGCACCAATACATGCATCAAATGATGTATTAGCTGCAGCCATGCAATGTACAATTTTTAACGATGAATAAATAAATTATAATTTGATTTTTTTTTGTGTGTTTCATGACTGAATTATTAAATATCTACTTATAGTTGCTATAATATAAAATAATTACTGAAAAATTTAGTAATTATTTCTTGTTGTTTTTAAATAAATATGCAGTAATTTTTTTAAGTTACTTAAATTTTATTTGTTTACAGTAATAATAATGACTTTAAAACCTTCAATTTATTGCTTTCCTTCATAAAATTAAACAGTAGGAAATTTTGCTGTAGTAAATATTTACTAAAGGCAAAGTAATTAACATCTAGACGAAGTTTTAAATCAATATGCTTAATTGATAAGACAAATAGAGATTATTTGTTGTATTAATTATTTTGGCAAAAATTATAAATATCAACATGAGATTAGGATCTCTTATGGTTCTATATCAATAGTGAGTGAACAATTTTTTTTTTTCTCATGATACTTCTCCATTTCTAACACCAGCAACTAATTTCTATTGCTTTAAAATCAAGTATTAAAAAAAATTACTGTAGTGAACAAGGCATTTGCAACAAAAGGTGTTTTTAAATAAATTAACAGCAAAACGCATAGTATCCAAAATATTAATCATTTGCAGTCAAAATATAAATGACTAATTTGCGTGTGTGTTTTCAATTTTCTTATAATATTTATACCTGTAAATGTAATTAGGCCATAAAAATGCTCGCAAATTAACTTTTCTTTATACATATTACTATTCAATCACGGCCGATTTATAAAAAAACTCTTTGATACGACTCATTCAGCACTAATTATTCGAATTATATAAATATAAGTTTTATACCTTTATGAATTCATTCAAGCTTTCATAAATAGCATCCAAAACTTCTGGAATCGTAGAACTGATGGTGCTCTTAGGCACACGGAAGAGATGGCTCAGCGTTCTATAACTGCATCCACTGGCTAAAAAGGTCAGCGTTAATTCCAGTTTAATTTTTGCAGATAAACTGCCTCTCATTATTGTGTTCTGCCGTTGAATTGTATCTGAAATTCGGCATAGCAAATTGTTAAACATCTCCGGAGTTAGTCTTAAAAAAAGCCGGTACTCTTTCGGATCCTCGGCTGCTAACTCTTTTAAAAGAAGATTAGAAGTGCCGAGTTCATCTCTTCTTCTAATCCATTTTTTAACCCAAGTACGTTTTGTGGCGTTCATTTCTTCCTCTACTTCCTCAGATAGAACCGCAAGAAGACGAAGTAGAGTTTTTTTCAAAAACTCTTTCTGATTCTTTGATAAATGCCTTCTTCGGCTGCTTCGTTCAGCCATGAAGGTATGTCGATAGATAAAATATTTTCAGACACTAATCACAAAGCTGTGCGTGAAAGTACATAAAATGAGAGTGTGCGCCAAAAGGCGATTCATTAAGAGATTTGGAATGCCCTCTACAAACTTAAGGTGGGTTCAGACGAGGCTTATTATTGCGCGCAATAGAAGACCACGCCTACCAGAGGATGATCACGTGACCAATCCTCAAACAGGTTTAGTAAGTTTGTAGAGGGCATTCCAAATCTCTTAATGAATCGCCTTTTGGCGCACACTCTCATTTTATGTACTTTCACGCACAGCTTTGTGATTAGTGTCTGAAAATATTTTATCTATCGACATACCTTCATGGCTGAACGAAGCAGCCGAAGAAGGCATTTATCAAAGAATCAGAAAGAGTTTTTGAAAAAAACTCTACTTCGTCTTCTTGCGGTTCTATCTGAGGAAGTAGAGGAAGAAATGAACGCCACAAAACGTACTTGGGTTAAAAAATGGATTAGAAGAAGAGATGAACTCGGCACTTCTAATCTTCTTTTAAAAGAGTTAGCAGCCGAGGATCCGAAAGAGTACCGGCTTTTTTTAAGACTAACTCCGGAGATGTTTAACAATTTGCTATGCCGAATTTCAGATACAATTCAACGGCAGAACACAATAATGAGAGGCAGTTTATCTGCAAAAATTAAACTGGAATTAACGCTGACCTTTTTAGCCAGTGGATGCAGTTATAGAACGCTGAGCCATCTCTTCCGTGTGCCTAAGAGCACCATCAGTTCTACGATTCCAGAAGTTTTGGATGCTATTTATGAAAGCTTGAATGAATTCATAAAGGTATAAAACTTATATTTATATAATTCGAATAATTAGTGCTGAATGAGTCGTATCAAAGAGTTTTTTTATAAATCGGCCGTGATTGAATAGTAATATGTATAAAGAAAAGTTAATTTGCGAGCATTTTTATGGCCTAATTACATTTACAGGTATAAATATTATAAGAAAATTGAAAACACACACGCAAATTAGTCATTTATATTTTGACTGCAAATGATTAATATTTTGGATACTATGCGTTTTGCTGTTAATTTATTTAAAAACACCTTTTGTTGCAAATGCCTTGTTCACTACAGTAATTTTTTTTAATACTTGATTTTAAAGCAATAGAAATTAGTTGCTGGTGTTAGAAATGGAGAAGTATCATGAGAAAAAAAAAATTGTTCACTCACTATTGATATAGAACCATAAGAGATCCTAATCTCATGTTGATATTTATAATTTTTGCCAAAATAATTAATACAACAAATAATCTCTATTTGTCTTATCAATTAAGCATATTGATTTAAAACTTCGTCTAGATGTTAATTACTTTGCCTTTAGTAAATATTTACTACAGCAAAATTTCCTACTGTTTAATTTTATGAAGGAAAGCAATAAATTGAAGGTTTTAAAGTCATTATTATTACTGTAAACAAATAAAATTTAAGTAACTTAAAAAAATTACTGCATATTTATTTAAAAACAACAAGAAATAATTACTAAATTTTTCAGTAATTATTTTATATTATAGCAACTATAAGTAGATATTTAATAATTCAGTCATGAAACACACACAAAAAAATCAAATTATAATTTATTTATTCATCGTTAAAAATTGTACATTGCATGGCTGCAGCTAATACATCATTTGATGCATGTATTGGTGCTTTTGCACACTCTGCAGCCATGTCATGCAGCCGGTACTTGGTGATAATCCCTTGAATCTCCAATTGTGCCTGAATCGCTGATTCAGGCTTCAGTTTTTTAATGTGTAA